>NC_056750.1:633214077-633514077 GCF_019279795.1 Protopterus annectens
CTGGAAGGATGAGACATGAAAAAACATATATTAAGGCAAATGAACCGGCAGTTCAGAACTGTAACACTGCCACCACAAAAGATAGAAGTGAAAAGATTCAACCTGAACAACTGACCAGGAAGATGAAAACAAGCTAGAATAGGATGAATTTGGAGGCACACTAAATTTTTCCTCACAGAAATAAAAAATATGTTAATGTAGCCCAAAGCCATTTGCCTGGTACTGCAACTTCAATGGATGGTAAGAGGGAGCTGGTGAGGGAGCTATTTTGCAAAGCATTGTGGATAAAAGGAGAAAGATAAACAGCATGGAAAAGTCTGATCTCCAAGCTGCCTGTTGATGAGGATCATCTCTCTTCTTACCAGATCTGATGGCTATGCCCTGATCCAAAATGGCCTAGTACTGAATCTCCTAATTGTGACCAACAGTGTAAAACACTCAGATCTGGCTACTACATTTTTTTCCAAAGGATGACTTTGTCTTGGCGTTTTTTTTTCTTACACCAGAAATGAAAACACCATGAAATGTAATATCTTTAGGATGAATGTCTTTCATGAACAAGTAGGTGTACCTTCTCAGGACTAACTACACACAATTACCTGGAGGAGCCATCCACAGCATCACAAATGTGTAGTAAGCCATAAACATCTATTCTGTCAGAAGTGGTATTAAGCTGAAATTTCATTTAAAGTCTGGCAAATGCATCATCTCACAAATCTTTTCCATGGGGAAGAGATCTCTCCAAAAGGCCACCCAAATGCTGCAACAAAAGTAATACCTTCTGGGGGAAGGAGCCCAAGGACTACAAAACTACAGTTGCATAAATGGCCTGATTGCACAGAGGCACATTTGTTTGTGCTGCCAACAACAGAAATTCAGGAAAGGACTAAGGGTGCTACTAGCAGGGTCATTTTGGGTGGGGAATAGGATGGAGCAAAGATCAGCTCTCCTACCATGGAGGGAGTGTGCAAGAGGAAACCACTGCCAGTGTGAATTCTAGTGAAGACCAGATGCCTAAAATGCAGCCTACCAACTGGACTATGATATTGTGACATGACTGCACATGCCAGCCCCACACTTAGTGACGATGAACAGCCATCATGCATATGAAGACTTTTGTTGCTATGGTCCACAGTGCTCCATCAGATCCCCTGCTGTCTTGGCACTACAAGTGCTTACTTAGAAATGACTTTCAGATGAATAAGGAGGCCCATCATGTGAAGGGTTACGCCTGAGGATTCCTGTAAAGGAGTCTTTGGATAATCTAGGGTTGGGATGCTGTGACAACTGACAGAACAGCTGAACATAAAATGGGGCAAGGAGGAGGGAGAGTGCAAAAATGTATCCATATTGGCAAAGTAAGAACATGAAGGGAACTCCATTAATCCTGTAACACAAAAGATTTAAACTTCTGATATGAAGGAGAGGGGTTCTTTTTTCTCCTCAATGATCTTTTTTTTTAATTAAAAAAACTTCTTTACTGAATTATCACTTATGAAATAGGCATTCATACATTTTTATAAATGAAAACAAACCATACAGACATATTTTCAGTTGCAAATAGTATACATCACATATGTTTTATATAGTCACTGTCAATCGAGCATTACATTGCTTATTTAAATCCTGCCTTCTTTTAAACCTCATTCCTTCTCTGTAGGTATTATTTCCACAATTCCAAATTTTTCCTAAGTAATTTGCTCCTACCTTTTTCTAAAGAACCATCTTCCAGTTCTTTTATCTCTATTACTATATTCACTAGTTCTAATATGATTGATTTAGACTTTTGATTTCCATTTTCTTGTAATTGCTTTTTTTTTTTGTCAGCCACCAGAATTAAACTCAGCAAGGCCTTACTATACATATGTCTGGGCAATTCTGATTCTGTGTTATGGCTCAAAAAAAAAAAAAAAAACAATTTCCTTAGTTACACCAATCTGCTCACCAAGTATTTCTGACAGAGCAGACTACTGAAATTTTTTAAAGTCAGCCAACTCTTTACACTCGTTCCCTATTACCTCCATCTTCCCCATCACACCTCCAACATTTGTACTCAACTTGAGGAAAAATTCTTTGGTGTCTGCTTGGGATATAAAAAAATACCTATACAAACACTTCCAAATAAAAATCCTAAATCTTCTAGATGATGTTTTATATCTGGGAGCCATACATGTATCCTTCCAATTTTTTCTTTGTGAATTGCTTATCCAATCTCTCTTACCAATCCTTTCTAACCTTCTCTGATTAATTCCTATAGTTATCGTGCAATATTTTATATGCTGTACTAATTATCCTTTTTTTAACAGCAGCTTCCATTCTAGATTCAACTTAAACCTCTACCAGTGCTGATCTTTCACTTTGCATTCCCATATTCCTTTCTCTTTGCCCATACTCCGATATCAATCCTTGACACGGAAGGGCACTCTCTAGCCTGCTGTCCAAATGTATTCTTGGCCTCTTCCCACTGTATTACCTTTCCCTCTCTATAATTATTTGCTCCCAATACCTTGGTTCCTTTGCTAGTTTTCTCCAGTAAACTCCAGCTCCCTCTTGCCAGTTCTCTATACCTCTAACTGCAGTCATCCCCATCATCAGAATCTCCTTTCTCCATTACCATGTTGGCTTAGCTCTTAAAATACTTTCTGCTACTTTACGAATAGAACACTTTTTTAATTTCTCAAAGTCTTCTGGGTTTCTAATACTATGACGGGAATGGACTACATTCCTGAGTCAAAGTATGATTAAAGTTCATGAAATTAGTATTGTTTCATTCTTTGATGTTAGCCAGAAGTGCTCTTCGCAGCACTTGCAATGTGCCCAGTAATGACTCCTGTAATTCATGTGGAGTTGTATGTACTGGTAACATATCCAAGTATGATTGTAAATTCTTTTTTATAAGGCCTGTTGCCCCTACTACTACTGGAACTGTCTGGGTATCCTTCTTCCACATTGTTCTTGTTTATGCCTGCAAATCCTGATATTTTATGACTTTTTTTTCTCTCTGTATGCAAAAAACTGTAGTCACTGGGTGTGGCAATTTCAATGATCAATGCTACTTTTGTCTTCTTTCTATGGACCACTATATCCGGTTTTCTAGCATTCATCTTTTGAACTGTTGGTAATCGATGATCTCATGTGATGTAAACATCATCATTTTCTATGATGCTTTGTGGCTCATGTTTCCAGTGTTTTTCAGCTACTGCAACACCATAATGTTTGCACAATCCACAGTGCAACAATCTTGCCACATTACTATGCCTTTCAGAATACAGTCCTTCTGCCATTAGTATGTCACAACCAGCAACAAGGTGTGCGACTGTTTCCAATTTGGTTTTACAAAACCTACAATTATCTGTTTCTCCCACATGTTCAACTGACTTTGTAAACCAACGTGTACGCAGCCCACTATCTTGGGCCGCCAATATTAACCTTAAATCTCTTGGTTTGAATTTGCCTCTCCTTAACCATTCCTGCGTCCATTCCTGATCAACATGAGGTTTTTCCAGAAGTTTTCTATACTTGCAACTATATTTATGCATTTTTCACATTTCTTGCCTTCTTGTCTGGTCCTTCACCTTATATTCTTTCTTTTGTTTTTTGGCACATTCAGTTGCTGCCTGATTTTTATCTACTTCTGGTTTGATTTCCATTCCTGTTTGACGTCAATATGCTTCTGCTAGATTAAGCAGAGAAGTCATCTTAGATTTATTCTCATGTTTCAAAACTTTCACTACATTTCAGTCTTGTGAGGTCAGCAGATATGTGTGGAGTCCCATGATTGCAGATCTATACCTGTAATCAATTTCAAGGAGGCCCATCCCTCCTCCGGAATGGAGAATATATAATCTTGGTATGCAGTGATTTTTATAAATCATTTGGTGAGCATGAAGCATCTTTCTTGCTTTCCTATCTAATCTATCCAACACATTTTGGGGCCAGTCAATCACTCCAAAACTGTAAGTTAGGACAGGAAGATCAAATTGGTTCATAGCTTGGATTTTGTTCCTAGATGGTAACACTGTTTTTAGGATTAATTTAAGTCTTTTAAAGTATTCCTTTCTAAGTTTTATTTGCATTTGTTCATGTTTTATTGTCGATCCTTTATCAATTCCCAAATATGTATACACTCCCTCTTGCTCAAATTCTTTTGTATCACATTCTTGTCCCAAACAGCTGTTTTCCTGGTGCTGCAGTATTCCTGCTATAAAGGTTGCTTTTGTACATTTATCAAGACCAAATGGCATTCTTATATCATCTAAAAAAGTTTTGACAATTTGCAGTTGTTCTTTCAATGCCTCATCTGATGAGCTATACAGTTTTAAATCATCGACAAAGTGAAGATGAGAAGTCTTAGCAGCGGTGACAAAGAGTCACCCTAGGATATCCCCCATTGAATTTTTATCCCTGGGATAATAATTTGTCCTTTACTGTGGCTTAACTGCAAAGTGGTCTGCCACTGTTTCATGTTTCATCATCATCCCTTTTGAATTATAGCTTGCCACTTGGCCTGTGTAAAGGAGCCTTAATTACATAGCTCTGAAATAACCCTTCAAATCAGGTAAGTCAAACCACCTTGTTCTACTGGCAGGATCAAATTATCCCACTTGACTCTTGCCATCTTCCCCTTCCAGATACAATACTTAAACTATTTATTAATTGCTATCAACACCTCCTCCACTGGTTGATAAAAATATGCCTGACCTGTGTATGAAACTAAAGGGACTAAAACACTTTCACTGCTTGTATCTTGCTATCCATATCCATAAAACAGAGCTTCCAGTTTCTCAGTTTTTGTATTAACTTTTGTTTAATCTCTTCTCACATATCCTTAGCTGTCATAACAGAACCCTTTTTAACCTATACTCCTAAGTACCTCAATTCATCATGTCTCCATAAATATGGATATTGCTAAACCAATTCATGAAGAGGTACATAGTTTATAGCTATTGCCTTTGTTTTATCTTCATTAATTCTGTAGCCTGAAAATACTTGAAACTGTGCCAGAATTTTCCACAACACTGAAATCTCCTTTTCTGGTTTTATCAAGTATAAAATAATATCATCTGCAAATAAAGCAAACTTTTCTTGGGTACCCTACCAATTATAGTCTTGAATTTCTGAGTCCCTTATTTTCTTTGCCAATGGTTGCGCAAATATAACACAAACAACAAAGGGAAAAGAGAATACCCCTTCATGGTTCTTCTGTTAAACAGAACTTACCAGAGGACCGCCACTTTAATTTTCACCTCTGATCCTACATATACCCCCCTAATAAACCACATTATTATTATATCATGGAATACAAATGCTTCCATTGCCCTACTCATAAAACCCTAACAATCTGTCAAATGCTTTCTTGACATCAAGACACACCACAAACAGTGGTATTTTCTTACATTCCCTCTGGATTATCATTGTTCTTTTAATGTTGTCAAATGTTTGCCTCCCCTCCACAAAACTATCAATTTACACCTTTGCCATTCCTTTAGCCATTACAGTCAAAAACTTTATAATTATGGCTTAGAATCAGAATGCATCTACATGAAGCTGGATCTGATGGGTATTTACCATCTTTAGGTATTACAGCCACCATAGCTTTCTTCTAGGATACTGGTGCTTATCCTACTTTCAAAATGCTGTTAAAACAAAAGCTTCCAGACCTTTTCATTTTCTTTCCTCCTAAGTTTCAATTTTCCACAGGAAAACCATCTATTCCTATGGACTTTCCTGTAGATTGGATATATATCACCATTTTATCCACCTCCTCCTATCCTACTACTAATTGAGCCTCACCTACCTCTAACCTTGGCACATTTAATTCTTCTATAAATATTACCATTTGTACTTTTTCTTGATTTCCACATTTCTCTTCTTGTATAGTTGTTTCTTATCGTTTCCATTTGAAACTATGTCATATCTTACAAAGCTTTTTATTTTAATGAAAACCCTCAAACAAAAAATACACACCCCCAGAACACCCAGTAACCTGGTAACTTAATACAAAAACACAAACTATCTGCATCTTGAAATAATGAAGTTTAAACCTTCTAACAGGAACAACTATTCCAGATTCATAGCTACACTCAAAGGCTTTAACTGACCTGTAATAAAGGTTATCCATGCAAAGACACATGGTACAGCCTGTGCTTCTACTTACAAGTGCTGTCTGTTTTCATCTTATCTTTATTATTCTCCCAGATGTAGAAAACAACTTGAATGCTTTCAGAAAACATCTTTTAGCCACTGAAAGAAAAAATATTCTGTTTTACTGCCCTTTTATCAGCTTGTCTCCAAAGAAACACGAAGTTGAAATACACGGTTGTCTTTAGCTACACGCTTCTCATGTTGCATTGTGAACTGTCATTTGCTAAAGGAAAACTTTTCTTTACATTCAGTATTCTCTTGTTTACTTGCTTCCATTTAAAACTTGTTGTTAGATCAAGCAAAGGGCCTTAATAGAGTCATTCACCTATGCAAAAGTAAGAAAAAGCATATTAATTTTACTTATATCAAGATCTGTATACTTTTATAGCCTGTCCCTCACCTCAACAACCCAATATTACAGCCTATTATCTTCAACATGCTTCTATTCAAGCTTTATACTCTTTTTACATTGCAGTACCTACATTTCTTCAAACTAAACAAGAAAGACAAAAAGAAAAAAGGGGCACCTGTTAAGTATCCCTACAACACACAAAAATTAATGAAAATGCTTTGGATTCCCCACAAGTTTAAGAAACTCAAAAAGTCCAATATGTCCAGTTTTTCTTGTTCAGCCACATATAACAAATGCTTTGTAATCCCACATTTATTCACTAACGTCCGAGATGTTGGCGTTCTTCCTTTTGAGCTCCATCTCTCAACCCCAGTCTCTGGTTCATTTCCAAAGTTCTCCTGGTTCTTTTAGTCAACTCCTGTATTTTTCTCTGTCTCTCAAGAATTTTCCCTTTGAACAATGGAAAAGGCTTCATTGGCAAAGTCTCTCTATGAGCTTTATTATCAGCAGAATAAGAAGTCTCCTTCTGTTTGATACCTCACTTTTGTTGGACAAACATATGTATTTCCTCTTTAACATGGTCTACATCAAAAATAAAGATAGTTGTTTGCAGCAGCTCGAATCTCACGCCTGCCTCTTGACATTCCTTGATTCCTAGAATACGTTTACTCGTCTTCTGCCTGGTGTGCAGTTAGTAATCATTTTACAGAAACACTTTACTGTCTCCACATTTCAGTACTTTGTCCTTCTGCCACAGTTTTGTCAGAATCAACTCTTTCTGATGGTAGGATTGCATTTTTGCTGTTAGAGGTCTTGGCTGCTTTCTCATGACCAGGTTTACAGCGCGCACACACACACACACACACACACACACACACACACACACACACAGACTGTGCCCTTTCAATTAACAACTCCTGCTGTGGAATACTAGTCCATTAACTTATTGTGCTTTCATAAAATTAATACAGTCTGTTTCTTCCAGTTTCTCTAGTACAGCAGAAAATCTCAAGTTTTCCATATGTGCTCTGTCCCCTAAGTCTACTATTTTTGAAACATCTCTTTTTGTGCAGTCTCATACTCAGTCTTTTCTTCATTTTGACCTCTGATGTTTGCAGTTTTATCAGCTTATTTGAATACCTGTTTGAAGCTTCTTCCATTTTTTAAAGCCATTTGTTATTTGAGCTGATATACTCCTTCAGTGTTTTGTTTATTTTAATCAACTCTGAGTACACTGATTTATTTTTTCTCTACATTACTGGAAGTCATGTCTTGCACCAAAGCTGGAGCTTGAACTGATTTTTACTGAACAGCTGCAGGATTCTTCTCAGTCAGTGTTTTCTCATCACCTTTTGTGGTTGATTTTCTTTGAGGTTCTCCAAATTTCTTCTTTATTGGCATCCAGGCAGTGCACTTACTAGCCAGTAACTGAAATTTACTCAAAAAGGCACATTTACTGGCTCTGTTTTCTGAGTTTCTCTTTTCAGATCAGGAGAGTTGATAATATGCTGTTACTCAGTATGCAGCCATCTTTAAACTTTCTCCTCAATGATCTTCATCAATATCTGTGAAGGTCTACAGCTTTCTGTATAAAAAGCAGACCCAAGATAGTCTAGGGGAGGCCATCACAGGTCCATGTTAATGCATAGCAGTTTCACATACAACTAAATTCTAGTCAGGTGGAGGTGGACACAAAAGGGGAGAACTAGTGGATGGCTATGAAGGGGATCAAATTGCTTAAACATTGATGGTTTTAGGTTTTTCCATAGTCATTCATTAAGTATTATACTTCAAGATTGTTTTTACAATATCGTCCATGGATGGCTTAAGGGAAAGTACCAACACTTGCTAATTTTAACTGGTGTTAAAGACTGCTGTCTCTGGATTTTACTGGCTTAGGGCACCATCGCAGAGGTGATCACCTCCTTTGTGGAGCTAGTACAGAACTTACATTTGTAACTTGCCTTAAATGCCTCTTTTGACTTTTCAGGGAGGAAAAAAGGGTTGAGAATTTTCTTTCCTTTCTATACTTTCTCCTTCCACTACCACTGTCTCACTCCAGAATGATAACTTATTATGCATAGAACTCACTCTTGCTCTCTCACACTCTTTAGAATGTGCATTTTAAGTATTTCTCAGTCAAGACAGAAACTGCCTTTAATCAACTAATTTAAATAGACTAGTTAAACTTAAAGATGACAAGACTCAAGTTTAGGCTCAAACCTTAAAGAAAAGAAGTGCTGATTATATTACTCTTTAGGTACATTTTCCCTATCACAAGCATACTTGATGATTAGTGCAGACGAAGAAGTCACAACTTTACTTCATATAGGAAGACGCTGCTCATCTTTTCCATGCATTTTCAACTAAAATGCAACAAACAGATGAATGTGAGATATCTACAAAACTGAAAAACTACCGTTAGACGAGTGTGAGTGAACTATGAAGTCAAAAACCTTGGCACAACACTGATGGCATAACTGTAACATACAAACTGGACTTATTTGAGACACAAACACACCTGCATATGTACCTTCCCAGATGGGGAAAACCACCTGAATCAAAGAAAACAGGAGTATGGTAAACTCATATTTTGTTACCATGACCATGGAAAGGCCACACCTTGCCTACTGTATGCATTTCTGGAGGTCATACAAGAAGAAATATGTCAGGATGATGGAAGAAAGCCATCACAGCTCTTCGTACCAGAGGCAAGAGAGATACATTATATGGGTGCATAACATCACGAAAGGAAGATATGAACGGACCATCCTGATCTTATAGGACAGCCTGTAGGAGGAAGGAACAGAAGCAGCAGATTGTAGAGGCCAACAATTCTTTGCTCTGTAAGAGTACTTCTTCATAAAGAAGACTGTGAACCCATAGAAAAGAGCAAAATGGGTGATGGGCACAGACTCCACAAACACATTCAAGAGGGCACATGGCATGTGAAAAAGACTTGAAGGAAGTCAGTCTGGTGGCACAGAGGGATAATGCCCAGGGCAAACCAAGTTCAATTAGCAGCTCATGTGACATAACAGTGCTGGCAGGGAGGATAGGCAGTGCTTAGCCTGGGAGGGAAGAGAGGTGGCTCCAACCCAGCTACACTTCTCTCTTTCCAGAGTCACATGATGGATATCTTACTAGCACCAAAAGCAGGGACCAGTACAGGGGAAAGGCAAGCACAGTGGCTGCCTAACCTAGTCAGTAGCTCTTGTCTTGGACGTGAAGGAGTGCACATGCACAGGCAGTGATGCAGATGTGTAAATCACCACCAGGGGAGGGGTTAGGGCATAATACAAAATGTGGTCTTATGTGCTAGGATGCAGATGACAGTGCAAACATCCCCAGTGTCTGCCTAGATGATATGACCCCCACCCCACCCTGGCACAGGCTCTTCAGATGGGCCATGTGCCACAGGGGTGGCTTGACAGTTCTTGAACAGAGGGAAGAAAAACTGTACAAAAAATTGCAGGGAAGGACAGGCTGCGGGAGCAGTAGTATATTAAATTTGATTAAAGGGCAGAGTAGGCAAGATTGGTGTTCAAGCTATGCTGGTGAATTATTCTAAGCATACCACAGAAATGTCTCTATTATCATTTTATGAAGATATGTGAATATAACCATAATAACTGGGTGACTTTTAACCCCAAGCAAATCCTGGAAAACAGCTACATGGATCAGTGTTCTATCCCAGTTAGCAAAAAAAAAAACATAAATAATTCTTTAGAAAATCATCTTATTACATGTGAGATGCAAAACTACTAATCCAAAATATTCAAGTAATCAATAAACAGAAAATCCTGCAATTCAAGCAAGTAAAAATGAGTTTCAAAACTTGCTGAACAACATAAAGGCATTTCTACTATCCATCCCTCTGCACCTCCCAAGTATAAATCTCTGCCCCCACAATGCTATTGACTTGTTATCCCCACAATGACTGAATTTTAAAGCAATGTGACTACCTAGAAGTACTACATTTTTGATTTATAATTTATTCCCCCACATTAGCATTTATAGCTGTAATGTTCTAATGATCCCAATTATGTCCTGGAATTTCAGCAAACATGCCTTTATAACATAAAATGCTGGAATGTAGCTTTTCCACACTGCATCATGTTTAATTATCAGTTCTTTGGTTCATCTTTGTTGGGTATGTATGTTTCAAAACTTTTCAGGGCATTATCCATGGCAACAACTCCCACACTGACATGGGATACTACTTTGTCTACAATGTTAATTTAGTCTAATAAATATCGGTTAACTGTTATTAGCTGCTTCAAAAGCTCATGTTTGTAGTTCTTCAGACTTTCTGACATAGCCTTGTAGGTCATGAAAAGATGTGAACAAAACCCAAGAGACTGATCTCATTTGTTACTGGATAAATCAATATTTACATTTGCCATAAAGTACAATTGTGTAAGTAAACTTACCATCCTAATAAGGATATATAGACGGACAGCTACTACAGCTTCAATGCACCTTCCCAGAATCCAAACTGTCAGCTCAAAGTGAGGCGATTAAAAAGATTAGCTTGGGTGAAACCCTTCAGAGCTTTAATGTCTAACGAAAGAGGGAGGTTAAAGCCCTGACAAAGCCAATAATAGGAAAAAAAATAATGGTTCTACCCCTAGAACAAAAACATACCTAATTAGGGGAGATGGAAGAAGTCACTACTGCAGCAATGATCATGCAAACATCTACTGTTAAGTTTAGTTATACAACTGTACTACATTCATTACTTGGGTAGATTACCATACCTTAGACTGACTGACTGGGAGGAGAAGGATGACGGTCCAGAAGCCCTAGAGAATGGCCTAGTAAAGCCTGTCCTAGACTACGAGAAGGAATCTAGTTTATAGCTGTTTGTAAAAGAATGCATAGAGGACCAAGCTGGTGCTTCTAGAATCCAACCCTTTCTAAAATGTCACAGATGAAGCAAAGGTTCTAGTCGAATGAGCCTTGCCCTGCCTGGAATTTCCTTGTTGTGGTGGGTAGAACAAAAGGTAACAGCATTAGACAACCACTTGGAAATAATCTTGTTTTGACACGTTGTCCTTTTTTCTTAACTTCAAGAAATGAGCAGCTAATCAGACTTCCTGAAAGATTTTTTTATGGTAAGGTTAATACCAGAATTATCTGTGGACATCCAAGGTATGTTGTACCCTTTCGCTCTCATTTTTAGGTTCTGGAAGAAGATAGGGAGATGGATAGCTTGGCTCAAAGTAAACTCGGCTATCACTTCAGGCATTAAAAAGGAATAGTTCTCAAGGAAACTCTATCTTTGTGGAAAACAAGATAGGGTTAACCCACCATAAAAACTTGCAACTCAGATTCTCATTGCTTTGACATTTGCAAGAAGAGTAACACTGTTTTCTGTTAAGAACCTCAAGTCAGCCTGATGAGCCGGTTCAAATGGAGCAAAAATTAGTGTTTCTAATACAAAAATTATGATTTTCAAGGAGCAGCCACCTGTTTTCTATGAGGCTTAGTATGCAACACCCCTTTCAACGACATGTTTACATGAGATTGCATTGAAGGAGGGGGATCCATGGGAGTTGTGATGAAATAGCCAACAAATGAACCTTGACAAAGGAGTAAGACAGAACAGAAGATAATAACTCTCACAGATAATGCAGAACCAGCAAAACATCATCCCTGAATGGGCGCTGGTTCCTTTCTTGGCACCCAGAAAACCTTTTCCATTTGCTAAGGAAATACAATGTTATAATAGCAGGTATTCCTGTCTCCTTTAATAATTGCTGCACATCCTCAGAATATTAATACATTCTTTTTTCTATCATCCAAGCAGTTAGCTGAAGATGTCTGGGTCAAGATGTGTCAAGCACCCCTTCTTTTATTTGCATAGGTCCAGTCTGCAAGGAAGCTTGAGGTAACTGCCCCTGGCCATTTTCAAACAAATGGAGAACCACTGTTGTATGGGGCAGAAGGAATTCACCATAATAATCTTTGAAGAGTCCTCCTGGATCTTCAGAATGGCCCTAGATATTAGCCGAAAGGGTGGAAAAGCATGCAGGCACATTCATGATCAAGTTAAAGGAAAAAGCATCTGTCTTCCAATTTCTTCTTGCATGGAGTCTTGGAGCAAAATTTTACTAACACGTTGTTGTGAGTGGAGGCAAAAAGATCTACTTGGGGTGTTCTCCACAGCTGGACCAGTTTGTGGAAAACCTCCCGACTCAATTTCAATTTCTGAATGTCTATCCTGGTCTTGCTCAGCTTGTCTGCCACACAATTTTGCTTGGACTGTATGTGAGATACTTGTAGAGAGAGACTGTGCTGAAAGGTTATATCCCAGGTTATCATGTCTAGGCTGCTCTGAGCGCAAGAGCTAACCCCCCCCCCCCCTTTTGTTTATGTAAATGCCAACATCTCTTTTATGTTTGTGTGTTTTGGACTGTCTTTTCAGTTTCAAACACCATGCTCTTTTATCCCCATAGACACTGTTCCCCAAGCAAAGTCTGAGGCACATGGTGTTACACATGTCGCTGAAGCTGGAAGGAAGAATTGGAGGGCTGGATTCTAATAAATATGGTCCCTCCACCAAACAAATCTCCCATTTTACAAACCCAAGAACTAGAATCTGGACTATCAGGGGATATTACTGTTGGGACCATACAGATTTCAAGTCCCACTGCATTTTTCTCATGTTGAGTCTTGTAAGATGGATTATGAGAATCATAGAAGCCACAAGACCCAGAATCCTAAGAAATTCCCTGGGTAGGACAGAAGTCTGAGACAAAAAACTCTGGAATAGACCTAGATATAGATCCATCTTTTCCCTGTGGAAGAAAAGCTCTTTGGACTGTGGTATCAAGGGGACAGCCCAGGAAAACAAAGCTGCGAGGAGTTGTTAAATCAGACTTTTGTATGTTTTCCTGGAATGTCAGTCTTTGTAGGAGATCCCTCACCAGAGTTAGAGATTCCCGACACTGAAAAAAGACTCAGCACAGATAAAGTTGTCTAAATAAGGAAAAAAGTGAATACTGCATATGCAACGAGTAATACAGAGAACTGATAATGTGATCCAAACAGTGAAAACCTTACGGAACACCTAAAATCTGTATCGACAGGAATGTGATGATCTGCATCTTTTAAATCTGATGTCACCACAAAACTCAAAAGGGAAATAAGGGGTAACAAGTTGTGAGGGGATAGCATTTTGAACTTGGGCACGATCACAAACTGGCATAGAAAAAAATTGGAACTGGTCTCCAGGGATCCACCTTTGGCACCAGAAATATCCTTGAACACAGCCCTATTCCTAACTTTGGAAAGGGAAGAGCTATCACTCCTAGAAACAGAAGGGGAAAGAAGCTGGTCTGCCAGATGAGGGGGAATCCTTTGAATTGAGGGGGAAGACTCCCACTGACATCTGTAACCCTAATGGACTACTTTCAGAACCCATCTGTCTGAAGCTGTTACCAAGAACACTGACCTCTAAACACTCGATCTCACACAGTTTGGTTTCATCAAGGGAAGGTCATGCCTGTTAAATATGATCGACTTCTTTGAGGCAGTCACCAAAGCTATGGGCGAGGGGAAGATGGTGCACACCACCTAGCTTGACCTGGTCAAAACCTTTGATACTATTCCCCACTTGGGTATAATAGATAAACTCTCTCAACTAGGCATCAATCTGTATGTCCATCCAACCACTACCTTTCTTTCCACTCCACTAACTACCTTGATTATAGCAAGCTCAGATGGTCATAAGCCTAGTACTTATTATACAGCAGGAACTTCTCATTGCAACATTTGTTAATGTCGGTTATGTACTTTACAGATAAAGATTCTAGTTGTCTACTGATGTACTATGTTCTTCATCTGTAAATATGTTGTAAGTAATTGCTATGTTAAATTGTTAATCGCTATGTAATCCAATGTAACTACTGTCTGTTTATTTTACTGTGGAGCTTTTCTCCCCGGGCCTCCGCTGAAAATGGACCTACATCCAGTCAGACACTCCCGGTCAACAAATTTAAATAAATAAATAAATGTTACCAGATGGGTAGCAAACTGGCTCACTGATGGAACCCACCTAGTCAAAATAGGGGAAGCCACTTCAAGCAGTAGACCGGTTATGAGCGGCGTACCCCAGAGATTGGTCTTGGGGCCTCTGTTGTTTGGGATATACTTTCCTGAGGTGCAGGCCAAAACCAGTGGGCTATGGCTGTGCAAATCTGCAGATGACTGCAAGCTGGGTGCTGTCATCAATTCCCCTAGTGATGTGGACATCCTCCAAGAAGGTCTCACCCAAACAAATGACTGGTGGCAGAAACATGGCCTCAAATTGAATGCATCATCATCCACTTTTGGGAGAGTGACATCCCCACAAATTATCACATTAATAACAAGGTCCTAAGCATGCAATCAGTCATGAGGGACTTGAGCACCTAGTTTGATAGCAAACCAACTTTTGACTACCATATTGCCTCCAGAAAGCTTTCTACATGGCCCACCTCATTAGTAAGGGTATCTCATCCAGAGAAAGGTGGTCATAATATCCATGTATTCTTCCCCTTATAAGACCCATTACTGAATACAACACCCCTTTCGGGATGTACCTCACAAAGCACATGCAGCAGCTGGAGAGACAAGAGAGGTTCCTCATCAGGAGGATCCAGGGCCTCAAATATCTACCCTACACATATAGGCTAAAGGCCTTGTCCCTCTATTCAGTCTCATACAGACTCCTCAGAGGTGACCTCTGTCTGTCACACAAAGCAATCTCGGATCCCACCTTAACGGGAATGCTGCATATTCGCAAGTCAAGCTCCACTCAAGTAACCTGCACTCGTGACCTCAACCTGGTCTGTAACATCAATAGAACTTGTTGGCGGGACAAATTTGTGTCCCAGAGACTTCCCCTTCGGTGGAATAGACTCCTTCCCCACGGCAAGCAGAGTGCCTCATTAACCCTTTTTAAGTGCAATCTGGATAACTGGATGGGAAACAGAAAATACACCTCTGGGATTCCACCTGTGTCCCTGCTGGACAGGGGCATTGGATGCTGACCTGTCGGAACATGGGCTAAATTCTTGGCTAGGCTTGTAAGGGCACCAGGACCAATAGCCTAGTAACTTCCTAAGAGAGAAACGGAGGTTCAAACTATCTTGAAGGATTAAGGCTTGCCAGAGTGGGAAGGGGGAGTGAAGGGGAGTTTGAAGATAGTCATTCAGACTGTCCTTTGTTCTGAGGGTGTCCCTGCTTTCTTTTTGGAATCTCCCTGCTATTGCTTTTTAAACTTTTGTTTACCAGCTTACTGTGATTGATTATTCTGACTTTTGAAAAAAGGGGTAGGAGTAGAATTAAACCTCTTGGCAAACTTGGGGAAGTAAAACTGAAAAATTGGACTGATTCAATTCTCTGAATCAGCTCACCTCTGTCATCACATTTTTAAATACTCTTACAGAAAGGAATTCAAAATGTCATATATGACATATTCTGGAAGGTTTTGAGTATGCAACAAAGCAAACGTCCTCATGACAGTTCCAGTAGTAGCAGCAGCCCTGCAATAGGCATCAGCAGAATCATAAGTACATTTCAAAAAGGGGGTTGCCACTTGAGACATGGAAGCAATTACGTTACGCATAAAATATTTTTCCTAAGTAGGGGAACCAGATGCCAAAACACTCCTCATGTTCTCAAAAGAGGCAAAGAAACTTTCACATATAATCTTGACAGTTGAAAATTATAAAAATAAGTATTGCAGAAGAATGCACTTTTTTCCCCAAATCGATCAAAAGGTTTCCCAACCTTGTAAAATGACAGGGATTGGTATTGACCACGTGTTTAGCAGAATCTTGGTTCACTTGAACAACAGCGATTGGTCTTGATCTGTGACGAGTGTACAAAAATGTATACACTTCAGGAACTTCATACAATCTTTTGGCTTTCCTGGGGGCTTTAGGCTGCCTGTCAGGCAAATTACAAGCTGTAGTAGAAACCTCCTCTAATGCTGAAAGAACAGGAGGTTCTAGAAAATTCAGTTGTAATAAATCATAATACTTCATACTAGAAAGTAGAATGTCATTATGTCCCCAACAACAGATTCATTCTGGAAATAGTTTCAGAGAAACAGATTCCTTCAAAGGGAATGGCAGAAGCCACATTCCCCTCAGAATCTGAATCAGAATTCCTTCACAAACATTTTGTGGTTCAAATTCATGAACCTCTTCAAAAAAGAAGAATCCCTTTTTCTTTGATCAGAAACAGATGATCTGGAAGGGTCAAGAGCCTGAACTTAACTATGAGCTAAACCTAATTAAATCAGTCTAGTCCAGTCCAAAGTGACTGAGACAGGAGAAGAAGAAGTATGTTTTAAATTTTTGCTCCTTTATGACAACATTTCTGAAGAAGTAGGCACCAGAAGCATCATTAGGGTGGGGTGAGAGCAGGGTTGCCAGACGTCCCTATTTCAGCAGGATTGTCCCGAGATCAACACAGAAATCCCAGGTCCCGTTGTAAGCTGTAAAAATCCCGATGGCGATTTAAAATTGACAGCTCCGTTGGGTTCCTCCAGTTCCACCATTCCGATCCTACTCCAAGACGAAGGTGAGTGACTTCCTGTATGTTGCCTGGCTGTGCGCTTGCCTTGCACGTACATACATACCCTTTTTGTCATAAGTTTCTCGTCGTGCTGTGTGTGGGTGGGTGTGATAACGCTGCATGTTCCTTCTGCTCTGCTGCGTCATGCTACAGCTACCAATAACTAGCTCAGACAGACTGCTCAGTGACTGTGTGCATAGTGAGTGAGTCTAGACGACATGAAGCAGTGAAGTTTAAAATGACTTGAGGTTTGTTTCTAGCTGCCTGAGGGACTGTCTGACTGACGATTCCGAGTTTCTGACTCTCTGAGTGACGAGTCCTGTCCACTGTGCTGACTGCTGCTGTCCAACTTTTGTTTTCAAATTTCAGCCTGAGCAAGCTGGATGAAAAAAGAAAGGTATGTATGGCTATTAGAATTGGAAATATGTAGCTTATAAATTATAATGAAGGGGCAGTTGAAAGAAACTGATTGTGTTTTTATTAGGTACCCTGCTGCAGAGCTTAGTTCAAGACTGGTTAGGATAAGGGAGATATTTTTAGAGGTGGTTTATTGTAACTTTGGAAGATTTTTTTTTTTTTTTTGATGCTTAGGCTAATTAATGATAGGAATAGCCATTCTTTCACTAATGGATTACAACTTGCAGCAGGAGGTGACTGAAAGGAGGAAATTTTCCAAACCCAGAAAATAGGGTCTTGATTTGAAGCAATAATGCATGCTACTGTACTTGCCTTGCAATTTGCATACACCTGCAGTTTTTAAAAAGAGGAAAAGAAAAAAGTCAGCTTAGTCAACTAGGCTCTATTTACCACATTTACACCTCTGAGGAGTGTACTTAAATGGAGAGCAAGTGAATTATGCTATGATAGGTCATCCCACTGTTTTAATATTAGAAGAAATTGCAGTGTTCTAGAGGTAGACTGGGCTGCTGGAGGAAAAGACATTATCTACTGCCTTAGGTGATAATGTGCATGATACAACCTGAAATAAAGTAAAAAAAGCTGTGGATTGACTCACTGATGAAGTGTGTGTGTGTGACTGTGTGCGCATATATGTGTTTTTATTTTAATCAATTTGTGTTTTAATTGTTATTGTTATTATCAGTAAGTCTTTCTTTATGGTCGGAGTTGGACTAAGATTGTTTTGTATAATGATGCTGCTACCATTGAGCCAAAATATATTACTTTTATTTATTTATTTGAATATTCATTTGATCACAACCAGACATGAAATTTACACTGTCAGAAGAGAGTCAGTAAAGTTGCAGTAGTTGGTAGTTATCTGTTTGTGAGTGGTGCCGTGTGAGAATGTGTGTGCACGTGTGTGTGTGTGTGTGTGTGTGTGTGTGTGTGTGTGTGTGTGTGTATGTATGCTCATGCTCATGTGCACTTACATGTGGAGACACACATGTAGGGCTGCAGTGGGATGGCTATGTGTCTGACAAAAGCTGATATGTATGTATGTATCAATGTAGCTTTTTATCTTTTATTTATTTGATTGCAATGAGAGATCTCAAATGTACCCATTTATAAAATGACTGTAACTGATGGGCAAATCTACTGTATGTGGTCTGGACGTTTGCAGTGGGCTGCGTACTGTATGCATTTGACAAAAATAAACTGAAGTACATTATTGTGGCAATAAATTACATAGTTCTTCTGGCGTAACTACGTTAGAAGCGCCCTGAGGCAAACTTTTCCTAGGCACCCCAACAACCCCCCCCCCCCGGGAACCCAAGCCATCGAGATGACCGAAGCCAAATGGATGGAACAAAAACAATTTTCAACAGAGGCTACCACTGCACCATCAAATATGTAAGGACTTAAACATTCAGAATCCTGAAGTCTGAAAATTCAAATGCCTGTCAGTTTTATTTAGCATTTGTTAATCAGGACAGTCTGACTTGGAACAAAAAAAACAATTTTCAGCAGAGGCCCAGGAAGAAATAATGCAGACATGTCTTTGTAACATGGGAGGACAGTAAGCATATAAAAGTATGAGAAGGAAACCTTTGAGTAGTCACTGCAATGACAACTGTTACTAATTTACTATGCAACAAATCTTAAACCATATAGATCAATTTCATCTCTTCTGTTATACCTTGTATTAAACTTATGGACAACTGATGTACATACTTCTTCATTCCTCTCTCCTTTTGTAGTACCTGCTTTACCCTACCTTGCACTCCTCTTTATTGCTTTACACACACACCTCTCACTCTGAAATCCCACACACACCTCTCACTCTGAAATCCCACACACACACACACACACACACACACACACACACACACACACACACACACACACACACACACACACACACACACACACACACACACACACACCTCTCACTCTGAAATCCCACACACACACCTCTCACTCTGAAATCCCATCTTCCACACATTACTCACTCTGAAATCCCATCTTCCGTCCGTCCGTTTCAGTTCCCGCTCGCAAGTAGTCCTCCTCTAAACCGAACCGCTCACTCGCAAGTAGTCCTCTAAACCGTCCGTTTCGGTTCCCGCTCGCAAACTTGAAAATATGTGCTGCACTGCACGCGATGATGTCAGCACGCCCGCGACTACACTTCTTTCTTCTTAAAGAACAACGCCCTTAAAAAAAAAAACACTTTTTTTTAAAAATTAAATTAAATGATTACCTAGTCAGCAGATTCCCCTGCCCAAAGTGCCCCCTGCCGCTTGGCGCCCTGAGGCAACTGCCTCACTTCGCCTCTTGTAGTTACGCTACTCATTCATTCATTTAATCAGAAATTGACATCTAAAGCCTACTAATGCAATAAAATGGCTGTAAGTTTGGGTCAGGATCAGGGACCAGGGTCCAAGCCAAGTCCCCCAACAGCACTATCTAATCAATGCTTCGTATCCCTGCCCAAGTAGCCGACACACACACTCTTTGAAATGTAATTTGCACACAAACACACACACACACACACACACACATCTAGGAAAGGCTTGCACAGGTTTACTAGCTATGCCCCCTTTTGCCCAGACTGTAAGGTAGTAGTTATCACTTCCACCAAAGTGATTTAATTTCAGCTATATAAATAAAATAAATAAATAAATAAATCTTTGGATGTACAAAACTGATAAGTATTTTTTTACACTTGCTGTAATGATCTCAGTGCTATTTAACAGTTCTTTGCTGCATTTACTGATTTTGTTGAATTTATCACTGTTTTTCAGCCTGCAGTTGTTAAAGTACTATTTGTTTATTACTGTACTGCCCTTGGGTTGTTTTAACAGTATTCTGATACTTCCTAATCTCCTCTGATACTGCAAAAGCTGTTCCGAGTTTTGGAAAGTTTTTCTATGTAGAAGTCTGTGAACTTATTTCTAAGGATCAAGATACTGCAGGAGTTCGGCCTTTTGTTGTAAAGCATCTGGTACTACACTTGAGCTCTCAAAACCAGTTTGTTTTACATTAAGAAACATCGAATAGCGACTACTACAGTTTAACTACACTAAAGTAAAATCAACTTGGACTCTGTCTCTGTGCTTAGTGGTGTTATTTTACAACTTTTTTGTTGAGTTTACAACACCCAGCCTGGTATTTGTTGCTTGTTCATAGTCGATTTCTACATTCTATTAAAAATATCTTAACATGTAAAAACTTTTCATTGTTATATAGATGAGTATTTCCGATAATACTCCTTCAAAGAAAATAAAAAGGCTTGTGAAATTTAACACTGATGATTGGATGAAAAAATATTCCTGGTTACGAGAAGGATGAGAAGGATATGCTGTATGCCCGATGTGCAATAATATGTCGTTTTCAATTGGACATGGTGGCGAAAATGACATCAAACAACATATGAAGTCTACTGCGTACACCAACAATATTTCAGCAGCTTCGACGTCCACCAAAATAACAACATTTTTCATGACAAAAGATTCAAAGGAAGAAGATGACATTGCTGCAGAAACAGCTTTTTGTTTTCACACTGTGAAGCATTCACACAGTTACATTTCCACTGACTGTACAGGATTGCTTTTTTCTTGTTTGTTCCCAGATTCAATATCAAAAAAATATTGTTGTGGTAGAACTAAAGCAACAAAAATTATTACACGTGCTTGCACCTGAATCAAAAAGAATTATTTTGAAAGAATTGCAAGATGACCAGCCATTTTCTGTGAGTATCGAGACCTCAAATAAAGGCAATATAAAAACCTTCCCATTAATTGTACGGTATTTTCACAAAGAACAGGGCATTCAAACAAAATTATTAACCTTCTACTCACTGGAAAGCGAGACATTAGTTAGTATAGCAGATTCTATAACAACGGCTTTAAAAGATAATAATTTAAAAATACAAAATGTAACAGCTTTCTGCGCCGACAATGCTAACGTCAATTTTGGTAAAAAACAAAGCGTCTTTACAGAATTAAAAGATCTTAATTCAAATATAATTGGAATTGGGTGCAATTGTCACATACCACATAATACTGCTAAAAAAGCTGCACAAACTTTAACTTTTGATATAGACTCGATAGTTATAAAAATTTATAATGAATTTAGTTCGTCAACAAAAAGAGTTGTACAACTGAAAGAATTATTTGAATGGCTAGAAGTAGAATGGTCTGAAATGTTATGCCATGTGCCGACTTGATGGCTCACTTTGATGCCTGCAATTGAGTGGATAATAAAAAATTTTGAGCCAATACTATTGTACTTTTTGAGTCAAAAATCCAAATCCGAAATTCTTGAATTGTTTTTCACTGACGAATTGGCATTAGCATACCTGGGGTTTGTTGCAAATGCATGCACTATTATTCAGAATGCGTTAACAAAACTTCAGAGCAATGATGTTTTAATAACTGATGTTTTTGAAATAATGAATGGCGTATTGCAGTCACTCAATCAAAAAAAGATGATGCCTTTTATGGAAGCATTGCTAGAACAATGTTACTACAATGCAGTGACGACACCAAAAAACCCATTTCAAAAATGACGCACAGACATTTTTTGACATAGCGATAAAATACTTTGAGAAATGGTTTGACTTTGAAAGTAACACATTTCAATGCATTAATGTCTTGTCCTTAAAACCAAATGTAAAAATCGAATTCCCGTCAATTGAAGAATTAACAAAATTATTTAATATTACTTGCAATACTGACCTTCTATATGAAGATGTCTGTTTATTAAACAAGTTTGTACTGAATATGACTGAAGCAAATGAGAAAAAAAAACAATAGATGAGAAATGGATAATATTTTTTAAAGATCATCCTGCTTGCAATAATTTCTACAAAATCATGGCCCACATGCTCTCAATTCCACATTCCAATGCAATTTGTGAGAGAATATTTAGTCTAATGAGTGCAGCCTGGAGAAAGGAGAGAAATAGATTATTGTTAAAGACTGTGGAAGCTGAATTAATGGTCAAACAACATTTTAATTACACTTGTAAAGACTTTAGAAAATTTTTATCGACTAAAGATGGTGAAAATATTTTGAAACAAGCTAAAAGCTGTGAAAAATACTTGTAATAAAACTGTTTTTATATAACTTTGTGGATTTAAATAAAAATATTCACTCAAAGGTGTACGACTGTATTGTTGTTATCATTATTATTGTGTGAGTATTCTGTATATGTAGTTATCTGCATATATATGGTTTTATTATACGTTTATAATCAGAATTTAACTACAATGTTTAGAAGGTATCTAATCAATATGTGACTGTTTGTAATGCATAAAAGTTATGATTCCTGCGAATGTTCAAAGTGTACTACTGCACTATTGTTATTATTATTGTTACTGTGCGACTGTTATGTATATGTAGTTAATTCCATGTATGCGGTTTGATTATATGTTTATAATTAGAATTTAACTAAAATGTTTAGATGGTATCTAATCAATATGTGCTGTAATGTATAATAACTGTGATTCCTGCTTCAGTCTATTCAAAGTGTACTACTGTATTGTATGTACTTATTTATTAATACATCTAATTAAAAAAAAATGACTGTATGCAGTACAAATCCTTGTCATTCATTTATGTATGAAAGACTTTTTTTTTTTTTTTTTGCTCTTCACTTACTGTTCCTGGCAACCCTGGGTAAGAGGGACAACTGCTCCGGGTGCAAAGGGTTAGGGGCGGTGTGATCAGCCATCCATCATCACAATCTCACTTTAGTTCAATACCACCTTTTAAAAAGCAACATTGCATTTGCAGTGAAACCTGACAGCTGCAGTGCTCTATGTGTGGTATAACTGGCAACTGCAGCAACTCTTTGCTACATTTGTTGCAAGCAGTTTACTACCGTTTAAAAAAAAAAAAAAAAAAAAAAAGGCTTTTTTTTTATTAATACACGAGCACTGTAGTGCTCTGTGAATTCAAAGAATAAACAGTAGCAATTGTCTGCTACACTTGCAGGAAGCAGTGTGCTACAGTTTAAAAGTAATTCTTTTTACATAGATACATATGTATGGAGGCGGATCGGAGGCAGGCACATAAACGGGGCCTGAATGCCTGTGGCAGGAAGGGAGGGGTGTCATGCAGCTGGCCACCTGGTCAGTGTGCCAGCAGAAGGAACAAAAATTTATTTTTTTGGAAGAGCTGTGGGCGGGGGTATGAATCTAACTATAATAAGCAGATCTCTAAAATGCAGAGACTGGCCAAAAGGATCTAAAGATGAATGGTCTGAGGAACTAGTAAAGGTCACAGCAGAGTCAACCATCCACTGTTGAGCCACTTGAGCAGCCTTCTATGGTGGCAAAAGCTGTTTAGTAATTTTATTTTAGCTGGAAGAAGGAAGAACCGTGGAACCTGTAGGATGTTAAATGCTTAAGCTGATAATAGTGTCAGATTCATAGTGAAGATTGACAGCATTAGACAGTAAAACAGGTGAGTAATTAAAAAAGTAACTTTTTCCCAAAAACTCAGAGTAAAAACACTAACACTTACCGCAGCCATCAAAGGTAAAATAAAACAACTCTTACATCTGCAAAAGTAGTTTTAAGTTACTTTTTACCACAAAAGTAAAAAAAAGTGATGCTCCTTTTTAAAAGTAATTGAAAGTCACTTGACAGTCATTTAAAGTAATTCTTTTGACATAGATAGATGCACATATGTATGGAGGTGGAGCGGAAGGAGGATCGGGGACAGGCAAATAAACGGGGCCTATCTTTAAAATTATTATTTTACAAAAAAGTTCAAATTTGGTCATAAAAGGCAAAGTGGAGGGTATTTTCTCCAAATGGAATCAGCATGAACTGATTGACAATCTTCAAAAGCAGCAAGAGTAACGCTTGTCAGAGGCAGGAAAGCTTACAAAGGCTTCGCAACCAAATCTGCATTTTTAGTCAGTTCAGCTTGAGTTGACTAATGATGTGGATGCACGGAAGGTGTCTCAAGGCTTCAGAAGCTGGATGGCTGTTATAACCTTAGCAGGCTATAACCCATATAACTAAGTTTCCTGCAGCAGTGATCCTTATAATAATCATCAGCAGTACCTGCCTTACAGCTGCCTGGTACCTGGTGAATGACATCTTGACAGACTATTATTTCAATTATTCGTTAACTTATTTTCGTTTGCTGACCGGGCAAGACAATCTTGCAGTGGTTACCATTACGACCATACAGCATACAGTTATCCAGTTTAATTCTCAGCTGAAGTGTCTTCTGTATTGAATCTACACACCCTCTTTGTGTCCATGGTGTAGTGGTTTGCTCCCATGTTCCAAAAACCTAGACAGCCTCTAAGTTGCACAGAAGTGTGTGACTGTGAAACAGTGAGAAAGCGAGTGTGCTGGTGTGTGTGTGTGTGTGTGTGTGTGTGTGTGTGTGTGTGTATAGACAGGCTCCTGCTACCCCACAACAAGGAAATCAACGTACAAGGAAGGCTCAAAAAGAAAAGCTTTAAATGCACATTTACTTACAGAAAATTCTTAAGTAAAATTGCTACATTCTCAGAAATTAATATATACAAATGAGTGTACAGGAAGCATTATGACAATAAAGAAAACAGGTACATATATCGACTATCACTAAGAAAATGTTGAAGAAATTCATTAATGCCACATGTATACACTGACAACTGTATCTGTTGTCTATTTATTGATTACTAGTTAAAAGTTTCCTACTTCTCAGACCATTTTTAACCATGAACTGGGCTAAAAGGGACAAAACAATTGTGTATTACACAATACCAGTGCTCAAAAAGGGTACATCATTTAAATACATAGCTAAAACAAAGCTGGATACAGAAAATTTAAATAACTACACAAGACTAAAAGCATAATGTTATGGTCATATTTACAACCTTTAAATGATTTATGACATCTATTAGTTTTTGTCTCTGTAACACTGACAGTTAAGGCATCAATCAAATGCTCCTTAACTTCTTGCATTTAGAAAGATCTGTTCATTCCTGGTACTAACAGCAGCCCAGTCAAGCTAGCTAGAGCCACAGTAATCATGGGCCTCCTCAGAGACATTCTACCCTGATACGAGGACTTCAGTAAGTACAATTAATTATCTTTTTTTTTTTTTTTTTTTTTGGTCAGTAGGTTACTGCTCCAGCTGCAATAATTTAAATATTAGAATATTTAATAGTAGGCTGCACAGTCAAACATTGATGTTCTTTAGACTCAGAGTTGTGATAAAGTAACATCTTTGGTCAGATAATTATGAACCAAATATTTGGTTTTATTCAAATGCCCTTTTTCCTAGATATGCAGACACAACATAAAGACTTCTTATGGAGTCTGAGGGTGGAAAGGAAACACTTTAGAAAGAAATCGAAGAAATCAGTCTGCTCCATTGCAGGATTTCTTTAATCTTACAATCTCTAGTTTATAATAAATATCTATCATAAAATGTGTACTGAAAAAGACCCAGTTAATTACAAATATTGTTCTAAATTGAACAAATGTATAAATTTAATTCTAACATTTTAAAAAATTAATTCGTATTCTACATGTAATTGCATGATTCATATTACAATCTTTAATATATTTAATTAATTATGCCTTCTCGACTGGGGATAATGTTTTTCTATTTTTCTAGGAAAAATGTCAGAAAGTTGTGAATTTCAGTGATGAAAAAATATGGGATTTTCATGCAATCTGGCGTTTTAGACCAGAGGACTCATTCACCACAACCTGTATTTCTTTTCATATTTACTACTCACAGTACTGTCAGTTTCCTTTGAGTGTTCTATCTCTAGACTCCACTTTAAATTTCCAGTGTAAATAGATATATTAACAAAATTATAATAAAATCATGACAAACACCAACAATTACACTTCCCACCCTCATCATGGCTGACGGGGAGAGCTGGTGACCAACCTTATTGATGTTAATTGTGCCTTCTCTCTGATCTTATTTAATTTCAGCATTAGGTAAAATGGCATGCCACTTCAACGCAGCATTTTATAAGGGTCTCTCTGAAAAGCAGTATCTGCTGCAGGTGAAGAGTTGAGATGATGGTTACCACCACAGATACTGGAAATGTGGGATAGATCACGACAGCAGTTTTATGTTCACTGGTGTAGTCTACTACAACAATGCACTGTGTGGAACAGCTGCTTTTGCAATTACTGTACATTGGGTAAAATACTCTTTTTAAAGGAGACTGCTGCAGGAACAATTTACCCTTTCCTATGTACAAGCAAACTCAGAGCTTGTCATATTAAGGAAGAACACAGGAGACAAACCCCTGCATTAGAAGTGTGGTGAGGCTTTGCACACTATAAATGCAAAATTGTAAATCAGATTCCTGTCCTCAAATTTGAGTGGATTCATTGCTGTGGTATAGAACACTCAGTAAAAGAAATCAGTACGAAGCAACTCTATGCCTCTAAGTCTATATATCTCTTCCTTCTAGAGTACCCGGCACCTGGGTGTGTAGTCTCCTATTTACTTATGGATCCAACAGGACTCTTAAGATTGCTTCATTTCTGACAAATCCATGCCAGACAAAGTAGCCTGAACCATTTTACGTGAACTTCTATGTCAAAGAAAACTCAATTTCTGCACAAAACAAGGAACTATCAAAGTTTATTACAAGGAGATATGGTCACCTTTTTATCTTAACTAGCAGGAAAGAAATATTTAAACACTGCAGGTCAAACTCCCTCTCCATTTATTTTCTGCCTGTTTTATAATGAAGAGTGGGAAAGGGATCCAGTTAACCTACTCTGTTTAATGACAGTCTTTCATTGCTTGCAGGTTCTTTTTGCATCGTTTGTCCCACCTTCCCAAGTCAAGGCTCACTGTCTTTTATATAAAACTCTGAAACCTACTACAAAAGTTTTACTCATATGCTACAATAATTTATACAGCTATCTACACCTTGATTCAGACAAATTGTTATAACTGTGCCTTGTCTGTTGTTACTGTCAGCATCTACCTCTTCTATGATTTTGGTTACTTACTGCCTCTAGAAAGCCAAGATACTATATTTCTCAGTTCATTTTTGTTTTGCTCTTGAAAAAAAGTCAACAAACACTATGATGTAGAAAAAAAAAAAGAGTCAGATCACCATTCCTCATATTCCATCAGGCTTTTTCTACTTCTTCTCCTGGGTTAGGTCAGTCTCCTTTTCACTTTGGAAGAGTCGTAATGAAAAAGATGTTGCGCCCTTTCTGAATAATTGCTTGGGGATATGGCAGTCCTGAGTCTAACTCTCTGCAACAAGTATCTTTTCATTTCACTGCTAGATTTACTGAAGACATAACGGATATTTCATAAGGATGGCAGCAGAAATAATTCATATGTGCCTACAGTTGATTCTACTATAATAATAACTATCAATAGGTCTGTTTTTCTTGTCCATAGAAAAAATTCTGAAGAGACTGTGTAAACCAGTAGGAGTACTTGGTCCAGTGTAGAATACCATCAACAGACTAGCCTGAACACAGTGCAACACCACAATCTTATTAACTAATGACCATTTTAGAAAAGCATTTAGTGAATTCATTTTCTGACATCACAAATGCCTCTCTTGCCAATCACCTCTTACTTTTTAACCTGAAAAAAATAATCTAACATGTCTTGTAAGCCAACATTCCACGGCTGTATTATTGGGAATTTTCCTCACAGTCTAAGGTGCTTAGTCTTTTCTTACTAGTATCAGCTCAAGCCCCCTTCTTTTCCTATTTTTGTCATTCATATCACGGAAAACTGTCTTCTACACGTTTTGGTTACTTTTTTCTTACTGACAACCTAGGAACACACATGCCTCCTTCTCCTTCTCTCTTAATAATGATCTTCAAGCATTATTATTATGTGGTAACGTAGATTGTTTGATATCATACAACTTGGTCACATTTTCAAAAAGCAAAGGCCATCAAGAGACAGGCTGCCTTTTTGTTGGTACGTAACAAAATTGCAATTCTGTGCATTGTAATAGTATTCTAATTGCATTTACCTCCTCAGTACTATAACTTGTTTTGTTTACTCAAGAAATAACTGGAAAAGGTCTCTAAAGATCATTTCACTTACGACCTAGTAAGCAAAATATCACAGAGCACCTTAGTAGGAGCCCCCAGATACATATTTATCTGAAGATACCTATTTATTAAAAAATGGCAAACTCTATAAGTGGGAGAATCAACTAGGAAAGTGGAAAGACAGCACATAAATGGAAATCTTAATGTAGTCTACTACATTGTTTTTTAACATACACAAGGACTAAGCACTAGCCACTAATTTCAGAATCTAACAAGCCTCCCTCTTAGGCTAAAACATGTCACCCCTATAAGGCATTAAAAAACGCACAAGTATTCACAATGACGCATCAGTGAAATTACTGCTCTTTTACTTCTTGGATCACAGCATCACACAAAACATAAAGCTGCAGCAAACTAAACTGTAATATACTACCTTAACTGCCAGGTACTTCTAAGCATGACATCAAGAAAACAGGTAGGATTTGGTCATAATCAAGCAAAATCTTCATGCACTACTACTGGCAATGGATGCAGTAGAAATAAGCCAGCTGTACTAAGTAACTGATAAAAAAAACTTAGCACTGAACAAATAGCAGGACTCATCTGTACAGCCATGCAAAGGTACCTCCCATGTTGCTAATACATATTTAAAATTCTAACCAAGCCTTAAAATGCCATTAATACAGAACAAAAACAATTATTACTTTGTGGAATCTATATAAAGGCTACCTTCATTTGGTAACCATTTTCTAAAGATTCCTCACTTAAGCCACATTAGACAGAAGTTGACTCACAGACATGAGGAGGGGATCAATACAACTACAAGAATGTGATGTTCCATTTAGAGTTAAGATAAGCCCAAGAGTCAACTGAAAGGTTAAAAAGGGCCACAACTACACAGATGTTTCGAAGTATTTAACACCCTCATGGCTAAAGCACAGCAGTGTTCATACATGCTCACCCCCCCCCCCCAACAAAGTGCATATAAACACTGAGAGACTCATTTATCATTAGTCCAGAAAAGCACAGCTTTCACTGGGGTTATCTATCCAGACCCAACCTTCTCACACTTGACCTTTTCTACATTCTCACGCACAACTACCTTTTGTGCATGTGTAACCATGGAAAAAGTCAGTTCTTTGGACATTTCAGCTGTCCTCTTGCTGGGTGGGGTGCCACTGCCCACTTTAACATTTATATATAAAAAAAAGAAAAAAAAAAACTTTACATGCATGTAAACTACAGAAAAAATAAGACAAATACAAAGCTAGCACAATGTAGGACACAAGGGGAACAGTGCTAAAATGAAGCTTTAAAATTCAACATCTAAAAAAAAATCTAAGAACTTTACATGAAGCACTCTGTCAAGTTCATCTGTAGTAGAACAAAAGGTTAAAAAATCCAGCAACAAACTTGTACTTTTAAAGAACCTTTTCGGTACTGCTTATTATTTTCACCTCTGGTTCAGAAGGTTGTGGGTTAGTTAAGACACACATGCAAAGCAGGAAAAATGGCATCATTAAAAGTAATCCCCTGGCTTCAATACAGACTTGTAACAAGAAGCAATTTAATACCAGGCACATTTTGTTTTTAAGGTTCTGTTTCCCTCTGAGGACAGTATAATGCGTTTCAGTACACAACTCGGACAGCATGAAAAAAGTTTCTGTATACTAATCAGGAAACATATGGCATTTCAGTTTTCAAAGAGGATTTTTTTTCCATTTCTGATGATAAATCATCTTTATTAACTTTCGAGTCTTCAAACATTTTTTGCTCTATACAAACAAATACACAGATGTATAGCAAAATACTTCATAAGAAAAAGGGAAAGAGTAAAGGAAAAAAAAACATGAGGGGCTGTGGATTTAATGAAATGGATGGAGTTTTTTTTGATAGGTTTAACAGTTGTCTGGGACAGACCTTTCTCCCCAGACCTTGCCCAAACCTTCTCCATCCCTTAGCACAGGCCGCTGGAAAAGGGAAGTAAATTCACAGAAAAGGCAATTGGAGTTTTTGAGAATGTGCCTAGCTCTCCTCTCCTGCTTTTGGCTGGATATCATGGCACAATGTCTGCAATTCAGACGCACATGCAGTTGTCTTTGCATCCACAGTTTTCAGACACAGTGCTTGGACACAGCTTGGCAAGCTGTCACTCCACAAGATCTAGTGTTTGGGGCTGCAGCACCCAGACTATTAGCAGGTGGCAATCCGGCAATGAGACTGCCAATCTCCTTCCTTAAGACTGGTGAACCAGAATTATCTACTCACCCCCATTCCTCCAGGTCGGATCCCTGTGTACCTAGATCCACTAAATGAGCCCAGGCCAAATGTTACACAGATAAGGAAAAAATCTTTTCACCAGAGAATGCATAGATTTTCACTGTCACTGCCAAATATTCAACAGTGTCACACACTACATACATAACCGGTTCATCTATAAATTTCCTGGCAACACAGCCTTGACTTGCATGGTCCAAGCCTTCTCTGGTTGCTACTTACAAAACTTTAATTCCAGGTACTTTATTGTATATTAAATAATTTAAAATTACCTCAATCACTTACATTCTGCTTGTATTAAGAACATCACTTGGCACCTGTAGTTTACGATGCTTTACAGCTGGTTTGCCTCAAAAATGTCAGCACTGAAAGCTACAAGGCTATATGAACCGAACACATTTGGAGCTACTGCCCATTAGTAATGTAGAGAACTGGTAGATTGGTGTTTACTGTCAGCCTTGTCTGCAAAATCAGATGGCTGCCTGCTGATTTACAGTTAAAAAAAAGGCTAATTATAACTCTGACACCATTAGATGTTCTGGTAAATTTCTTTCAAGTGCATTGTTTTTTGTTATTCAAAGTACACACCTGGAGAACTTTATAAGCAACCCCTACTTGAAAAGTAGTTGAACTAAAAAAAAATTCTTACTTACAAAGCAAATATTTGCATAAATGTTTAAGTCTCACTTTCTCTGTTCATGAAGGGTACAAAGAAGCAAACAAGCAGCAAAAGACCTCCAAAATTGCACATTTACACAAACACATCTGACAACAGCAGCCACAGCAAGTTTGATTCCCTACCCTTCCCAGCTCTTCATACTACATATTCATCTGTCCTGCTGATTGATACTTCTACCAGGCAAGTCAGATCCAGCACATTCCTGGTCAAAGACCTAATTTTCATCAAGTGTTAACTAATTAAGTTTCATCTTACTGACTTAAATCTGTCATTGTTGCTCAAACTCGGTTTACCCACATAAAATCACTGACAGGGCAATTTCCACTTGTGAACCGGCTGAGATTCAGTGTGTGTGTATCTGTGTAAAAGGTGGTGTTGGGGGTCTTTTCTCTACCACTGTACAACTATGAAATAAATATACTGAAGTAAGAGGATTGTGGGGCCAAGCTCTCCAAAAAGGAGTGCAGGGGGTGGGGTGGGGGGGTTGTCCTCTTAAAAAAATATATATATATATTTTATGAGGTTTTGGCTAGATGAAATTTAGAGAAATGCAGGGGAAGTCATTGCTGACCCGAGTTGGAAATTTCTCACACTTGACCCTTTCTACATTCTCATGGACAACCACTGAACTCCTAAACTGGACTTAGTTGCCACACAAACGAATAGTTGCCCCTGTGGTAAAGGTTCATAGATATATACTAGGCAAACAATGACCACAGGGCCTTTAAAAGCATGGCCACACAACCCAACCCAAATGCATCCCTTTCTAACATGTGTTTCTTAATTGGAGGGAGATGCTTGTTAGAAGGGGTATGTTGGTTAGGAGTTTGTCGAAAAATTATGTGGGGGAGAGTATGTTAGTTAAGGAATGTTTACTGCCAGCCTCTGTCTATAAGAGACATGAGGAGCCAGCTCAGGAATGAACTTGTGATTACTATTCCAATGTTAGTTAGGGAATGTTTACTGTCCACCTATATCTATGATAGACATGGCAGCCAGCCCATGGATGAATTTATGATTTCCCATACAATGGTCAAGGTTACATTTGAATAGGATTAGGGAAGGACTCTGCTTCATATAAATGGGAAGCCTATTGCAGAGAGTGGGGATCCTTTGAAACACCTACCTCTCTCTCCAGCATGTTCTAGTTATGCTGCAAGCAAGGGTCAAATCCCTACGTTTTTGTTTCTGGTGCTGCTACTTTTTTGCGGATGTACAAAAGCTCCATCAGGGCTGGATATAAGGATGTTTTATATACCAAGCACAGATCACCTTTCAACAGCCTGTAAGAAACCAAGTATAGGGATGGGGCCCTACGACAGTCTTTACACAACAATGTGTTAATACCCTAGATTCTCTTGGTGATGAACCTCTGTGGGCGTTCCAACTGTTGTACATACCTAGTCATGTACATGCAAAGGGGGCACTGTATTCACTGATGGATCTGATAAGGACTGAGTAGTGTGCACTATTGCTTGCTTGAACCTGAATGCCATAACCCTTACTTGCAAGTTGGGTGACAGAACGATTTTCTTACTACCTTGGCTGTGTGTTGGTCAAAGGCCACGTCAATGTCTATACATGTTCCAAATCTCTAACTATTGTGTCAACTCTTAGGAGTGTCTTATCAAAGGAATAATTTGCCTGGATGGACATTTTCCCAAAAGGCACGACAATGTACCTCTTTGCACTGAGTTTTAATTGTGGATTTGGCACAAGTAATTTGTCTGTGTTAGACCCTCTTGTAGCATGTTAGTGTCATGGGGGATGGGATTTATGATAGTTTCCAATCTGCAGTCATCTGTGAACTTAGTGAGCCAGAGGCCCTTCACATTAGCCTTAACCTCTGAAAAGTAGATGATAAACAAGAATGGGCCCAGCACGGAGCCCTGTGATATTCCTCTGGTGACCTGCTCTTGGTACAGGTGGTGTTACTAATCCTGACTTCCTAGGTTCTGTCTGTGAGCCAGCTGGCAATCCAAAAAGTTATGCAGGGATTTATGCCTAATTTGGTGAGTTTGTCCACAATACCAGAGTGGGGTATTGTACTGAATGCCTTAGACAGGTCTAGGTAAGGGTATGCATGCTTTTTCCTTCATCCACTACCACAGTTACTTCCTCAAAGAATTCTACCAGGTTAAGCAGGCGTGACCTTCCTTTGACAAAACTAAAGTGGGATGGGTCCAATGTCTGCAAGTTGCCAATGTCTTTACTTACAGTTCCCATCACTTTAGATATTTGACTTGTCAGACTAATTTGTCTGTCGTTTCTATGGTTGGTTGATGGTCCAGCCTTGTGAAGAGGGATAACCATTGCCATCCTTCATTTGCTTAGTACATAGTCTGTTGGCTGTTGAAAAGTAACTCAAGTGGTCCTGATACGTCATGCTTTAGGGTATTTAGGAGGAAAGCCCAGATATTTACAGGCCACTTTGAGGCTGTGTTTTTAGCTTTACTGTACACAGCTATAACCAGATCCCTGTTGACAGTCAGGGTGGGGTCATGAAGGGTAAAGTTTAAGTTGAAATCGTTAGCCAGCAGAATTGCTATGTCACCCTGCACAGTGAAGGCAGTACCATTTACTACCAGTTCTGCACACTGTTGCAAATTACCTTTGAGGTTTTGGACATAGCTGTAGAAGGCCTTGTAGTGGTCTTTAGCCTGAGAAGCTATCTTGACCTCGTAATTGGCCTCGCTGGATTTAATTAGTCGTCAAGTTTCCTATTTTATTTAATTAGTGAGCTCTTACAATGACAGCTACTCTTTCTGACTTTGGCCATGACTTTTTTCCTTTTGTTATTTACCATGTTAAGATTAGGATTCCACCAGTGTGATTTGTTTTGAATTTACTTCTAATACATACAGCAACCTCTAAGCAGCCATTTACATGTTTGTACAGTGTTTCTGTGAATAATTCTGCTTAGGCTGTTGTGAACTCTGGGTTAGGCAGGGCACTGAATTTTGACAGACTGTTGCTTAATAGGATATAGTTTCCTTCGGAATAGTTCCCAACCGTAATAGATTTTGCTGGATCTACAAAGCTGATTTTTATTTCAAAATGAGACTGCTTTGTGAGCCGACCTCATACATGGGTAAGTAACAAAGGGGGTGCAGTGAGCTCTCATATTGCTGAGAACTAGGTCCAGTATGTTTGAACCTCTGGTTGAAGTGCACACTAAATGATCAAGGCCATTTGAGTTAATAAAGTCCAGGAAATGTGCCTGCTAGTAAGAGGCAGTATATGCTTCTCAGTCTATAGGGGGTAATTATAAAGTCTCATGTGAGTAAAGTGTTTGGTTGAGTGGAGAGTGTCTCCAGTAGGTCTATTTAAGATTTGTGAGATTCTTGTGGCATAGATAATGACTTATTGCTTGCTAAGATATGGTAGGGGACATTAGCTAAGGTGATTTACACGTGGATGAACTCCAGGATATCATACTATGTAACCAGCCTTGAGGAATACTTGTTGCTAATGCACATCAACACACCTCCATTTTTAGTCCTTGTCTATGCTACTGATGGTAAAAATGTGTGTAAGGCACTGCCATAGTACTTTCTGTGGCTTTAAACTATTTCTCAGTAATGGCACATATGTTTATATTCTGAGAAGTAAGACCTTTAAGTTCCTTTGACAAGCCTACAGACACAGCATATAAAACCCACTTTGGCATTGCCTAAAAAATGGTTCTAAGGGGGTGGATAAAGTTTTAGCCAACATCTGGACACCAGAGGGTACAGGTGCAGGCCATCTTTGGCAAAGCCACATGGTCTGTTGACCATGCCCCTCCCTGTCCAACAGATACTGAATCTCCCTGGATTGAGAACAGAAACTAAGCCAGTTGTTAAAGTTGAATGACTTTGTGTTTATACTGTGGCATCATCCTTAGTGAAGGTAGAATGCTACTCAACACAAGGCACATACTAGCCAGACACATTCAGAGAGGTCTGTAACATATCACTTCATACAGCCCAGAGAGGTATGTCTCGGTCATTTAAGCCCACATGGACTATGACAGAATCATACTGGTACTTGGTGCAATGACCAGAGTGCATATGTAACTTGGTTGTTCTTGGCTCCAGATAAGAAACTGGCCATAATCTTCTCCTTGTTCAAAAATTCTGGGCCAGTATAAAACACCTACTACAACCTGGACAATCCTCTACTCCTACCACCACCACTACAGATTCCACAAACAGTATAGCTACCCAGTTCAATACTCAAATTATCAACTCCATATTCTCACTAGGCAATAAAAACAATAATGTACCCCCCTACCTCACCTATAGTTCTTACAAAAGCCAATAATGCTTTCTTTCTCAAGCATGTCCACACCAACACCATAAAAATTGCTGTTTAAACTTACACTCACAACTATTGCAGCAGATAAATTACCAACTGAGTATCTAAAACTAGCAGCTGAAGCCATTGCATATCCTATCAATATCTTAATCAACTGTTCCATCACAGAACAATACGTGCCCAAACTCTGGAAAATATCCTACTTCACCCCACTCCACAAAGGTGGAACCACAAAAGACCTTTGCAAATATAGGCCAATAGCAATACTACCTCCACTATCTAAAATACTAAAAAATGTACACACCTACAACTCATGAATCATCTCCTTTCGAGTAATCTTCTTGCCAACTCCCAACACAGCCTCCATCCCTGACACAGTATCACAACTGCCCTCAAAAGTTTCACCAACACAATCAACCAAATCAAAAATAATGGACCACTTGTTGCCTCCATCTTCCTAGATATGTCCAAAGCATCTGACACTGCGTCCTACCAAAAACTCCTCCATGAACTCTCCCTCCTAAACCTCAATCAAACACCTCTCTCATGGTTTCACAGTTACTTATCTGAGCGCCAACAGGTTGTCAAAATGGCAATCAGACCTCTCCTCCCTACTACCTGTCACAGTCAGTGTCCTGCAGGGGTCAATCCTAGGCTCACACTCCTCTTCACAATCTTCACTAACACACTCTACACTGCCACCCAATCTGTCACTATTATACAATATGCAGATTACTCCACTCATCTGCACTGCACCCTCCGTCATCTCCAAGAAGTAACCCAACATTCCTTCACAGCCACAGCCATATAATACTGGCTCACTGTCAGCTAATCCTCAACCCAAATAAAACTAAATTAATGATCTTCTCCAACAACAAATCCCATGACTATCACTCCTCCTTTTTGCATCCACTCATCAAACAATACCATTACTGAACCTGTAACTCACACAAAACTCCCAGGGGCAACTACTGACACTAACTTAAAATTTGATAAACACCTAGCAGCAGTGATTAAAAAAACTCAAACTAGGCTCCCTATACAGAGTCAAGCCTTACCTTATAAACTGTACCAGGCAATCTATTGCCAGGACCCACCTACTATCCACCCTTCTATATGCTTCACTTATCTTCACAAACCTCAGGAAAACAGACTTAACTAAGCTTGAAACCTGCCATAACAAGATTTCCAGATTCACAGCTAACTCTCCACATAGAACCCACTAGTGCATTGTTCCTCGCCAACTGAACTGGCTACAATTGCCCAATCTCGTACACTACACCCAAATGACAGCTGTCCATATGAAGATATATCAACCCAACAAATGTTCATCTTTCCAAAACTTTCTGCAAGCACAGACCACTAATAAAAGCCTGAGATCCTCTGACAACCCCCTACTAATAGTCATAAAATCAAACAGTTTTGGGGACTTACTGTAATCTAATCACATCTCTAGGAATTGGAACACATCCCTCAAGACATTCTAACTACCACAAATCCCTCCAAAATTCAAACAACTCCTTAAATCCCACTTAACTAACTCATGGTGCTGCACTTGCATATCTCCTGGCTGACTTCCATCTCCCCCACTTGCTTCCTCTCACATCCATTTTCACACACCTAATCTAAACACGCATCTCTGTACATCCACCTGTTTAATCTTTCCCTTTACTTCACTCTCATCGTCCATAACTTCTCTTATCTCTGCTATTCTATAAACATTATCTCACTCTCATTTCTCCGCTAATCACTCTTAACCCTATCAACATCCTCTGTTTTCCACTACCACAATATCCACTGGAAAATAATCACTAAGCACAGTATATTATTTTGTCATTACGCTAATATGTACATAAACTACACCCTGTATTCTTAAACTTGAATGTTTGTGCTTCTGATTGTCTTTGTACTACTATAGATACCATATTGTACTGTTTAATATTACTCTAGAAGTCTATTTGTTATTTGTCATACTGAGCTTTTCTCCCTGGGCCTCCACTGAAAATGGACTCCATGTCCAGTCAGACCTTCCTGGTAAACAAACAAAAATATAAGAAATTAACTCCAGTTATTATCATTGTTTATTAAGTGTAATTCACCAACTTTTCTCAAAAAGTCACCAGTTTTAGTAGGGATTAAGAGAGACAGAACTAAAATTTGAGTGAATCAGGGACAGTTGAGAGGTATGCTAGGAGTATTGGTGCTATCTTAAGTGCAAGCTTGCTGGTCTGAGCTTAACTCCATGCAATGCATCACTAAATTACAGGTTACAATTCTAGTACTAATTTTATAGGTAAAGTTGACTGCCCAGGTGTTTGCGCCTATACAGGACCCTGCCAACTGCTCCTACAAGGTGAGCAGCTCCATGCAAACACAGAAGCAGGAATGAAAGTGAAATCTAACTCCTGAGCCCACTGATAGACCAGGCAAACACCTTCTGCCACAACAAAAAAAGACCTTCAAGTGTAATACAACAAACTTATTCCCTACCTAAATTGCCCTTACTTAAGGCAACTGCAAGACAAAACTGTTCAAGTACCAAACAGGAAGGAGAAAAGTCAATTTGTAGCAGAAATACACTTTAAATGCACAGAAAATTGAAAATACAAGATGTGATCACTTAAACAGTGAAAAACAAATGCAATATTTCCATTTAAGAAATACCTTTACCTGGATATTTCTGGATTCAGTGGAAACACCTCTTGAAGCACAGGCAAATTACAAAGGTTTGCTGAGCTCCATGGAAATGAGAACAGAGCTGCACAAAAGCCCCTAATTTATAGAAGCAGAAATAAAAGTGAAATCTAACCCATGAGCCCTGTGGTCAATTAACAACCACACTTTGAGACCCTCTGGAGTGCTTTCCAGCTCTGACAGACCAAGCAAACACCTTCTGCCACATCGTGGATGACCTTAGTCCTCTTAATATAAAAACACAGCAGACAAAGACCCTCAAGTGCAACGCAACAACAAATTGCTCCCTAGCTAACATGCCCCTCTAATAAGGTGATTACAAGCCAAATCAGTTCCAGTAACAAACAGTAAGGAGAAAAGGCAATCTGTAGCAGAAAATGCACTTTAAATGCACAGAAAATAGTAAAATATAAGCAGTAATCACAAACAGTGAAAATAAGTGCAATATTTCAGTTTAAGAACTTATCTTTGCCTGGAAGGCAGTGAATTAAGTGGAAAACCTCATGAAGCACAGACGAGAGGCCAAGGTTTGCTGAGCTTTGTGGAAATGAACTTTCAGCTTTCTTCTGTGTTTTTCAACTCATATAGACCAAGCCACTACCTACTGCCTCTAGATGGAATATCCCAGTCCTCTTAATGTAGGAGCAGAAAAAGATTGCTTGAGAGTGTATGCTACCACAAAACAACTTTAACAACCTAGCTACACAAGGCGATTTCAAGTCAGTCCGACCAACAGCAAGACAGTTTGAGCAAATGCAGTAATTTAAGCCTTAAATACACATAAATGCACAAACAGAACAAGCACTCAGTAGTGGACCACTTAAATTTGTCAATGTTACCTGAATTTCTGTTTTGACCACAGTTTTTAAGTAATTGTTTTCAGTTTCTAGTAATGATGTTGTTTCATGTTTGACTTATTCACCCCTTAATTTTTTGGCTTTTTCAGACTACTTAAATAGCTTTTGCCTGGATAGTACGTGATGCAAGGAAATCACTTCAGAGGCACAGGGGAGGACACCAAACATTGCTGAGCTCTGCGGGAATCAGCCGAGACTTACAAGCATGCTGAATTTATACAGGCACTTAAAATACAAGAAACATAACATGCTTCAACATCCTGGATATATTCCCTCTCACCCCCCCCCCCCCAAGGGAACTTCCTTATACCTACCCTTTGTCATACTCCCACTGGACCCTACTATACAGGTCTCTAAATGGTTCACATCAATTCTTGCTTTCCATAATTCCATCTCTACATCATCCCCTACCCACTATCTGTGTGTACAAATAGCGTATTTCATTTCTTCGCTTTCCACTTTCTTTTCACTGGCTACTTTCTCTTTTCTCACAAATCACTGGAAAAATTTTCTTGTACACATTTTCCTTCTGGCACACTCTTCAATGTTTATGTTTCACTACTACAGAAACAAACTTCCTCAGTTGTGCGCTCTCTCTCTCTCACACCCACTCTGATTTCTGCATTTTCTATCCTTTTCCTTACATATTTCTTCTCACTCCCCTATTTCTACACGCACTGGCATAGCTCATTTACACCACATATACCACTGCATACGTCGCCTCCCAGTAAGACGTTGTCTTGTTCGATTCTTAGCTAGAGCGTCTTCTGTGTGGAGACATGCATGAATGGGCGTACCTTCATTGAAAGTTGTGCATCAGAGCTGGCAACCCGGCACGTAAAAATCTACTGCCAATCATTAGCGGACCGGAGTTCCGCTGTGGCGACCCCTAACCGGGAAAAGCCGAAAGACACAACAACCACATTTTAAATCTATATTTTTGAAGATCATACAGAATTTTCAAAAGATGTGGTTATGCCCTTGCCGTGACTCGTTGTTGTTTATCTATTTTACTATGTCATCCTCTCTACATAGCTTAGCAAACTACTTTTGATTTTTCCTCAGCACATTTTTTTCTGCATTTACTTTCCAGGAGGAGCTCTAACACTGACATTATAGTATAATTTGCACCCCCTCCATCTGCATTAACCATGCACACAACCACTAACTTCATCTAATCCATCGTTTATGTCAGAAGGGTAAGGTCAGAACATCCTCCAACCAGAAACAATACCCTTGTGTCTTGGTACTGCGGCTACTAGTACAACAAAGTCCAACTTAATTTGAATAACCTATTTTGCTTGTTGTCATCTGGAAATATCCATCCAAATTCAGGCTCATAAACGTTCTGTAAATTAACTAATACAGTCTTTACTTCCACAAATGAAGGTGCTTGGAGTATTGAAACTCTAAAACTAGCTCTCCAGTGCAGAAGTGTTATCAACAAAATCCCCCCTCTTGTATTTCTGAATGTTGCAACAAAAAAAAAAAAAACTTTCTTACCATTTGAGAAACATGGCTACATAGCTGAATTTATGACTTGGAAATGTCCTCACAGGCATAAAACAGGATACACTACTCTCACAAAACAACTGAGAGGGGATCATAGTCAAATTTTATTGTAGCGCCTATAATTAACCACTGTAAATAGAATGAAACACAGCTACAACTCAAATATAATCAAAGACAGCTAGAGCATTATATAATCTTAAGTGGTTTAATTAGCAATTTGTAGCATATGTCATGAATTCTTTTTGCGAGACGAAGTATACTCTCCTAAAAAAATGTTAAATGCAGGATCTTCTTTGAATATTGGCTTGATATTACAAGCCCCAGTCAACTGGAATACCCTTTAACTGCGCTTCTCTCTGCAGATAATAATGTGGCTATTCAATCAGACACAAATAAAATACTTAGACGACTTCTTTCGGCTTTTCCTGGTTAGGGGTCGCCACAGCGGATCACCTGTCCGCTCATGACTGGCAGTGGAGTTTTACAGTGTCGAGTTGCCAGCCTGGCACCCAACCTTCCACAGAAGACACGCACATGCACTCACGCCTAGGGCCAGTTTAGAGTGTCCAATCCACCTACAGCATGTCTTTGGGATGTGGGAGGAAACCAGGGCACCTGGAGGAAACCCACGTGACTACAGGGAGGACATGTAGACTCTGCACAGAAGGCACCCCAGCTGAGGATCGAACCAGAGAACCTCTTGCTGTAAGGCAGCAACGCTAACCACTGCACCACCGCAACCGCCCAAATAAAATACTTAAGACTTGTACACCTAAATAGTCAGCATCTCTGCACTATTCTCAACTCAAAAAATTGGCTACCAGTCATACCCAGAGCTACTATATTGTTCAGTATACTCATCTATAAAACATTAAATGATGGTTACTGTCCAGCACTCCTCAGCTGGCTGCACTCCTATACTCTTAGAAATAATGACTGTATTCAGTTATACAAGTCCCCATTCACCACTGACATATGTGAAAGAACTTTCATCAAAAGGAGTTTTAGCTAAATGGAACAATTTTCTAGAGAATATTAGTAATACAGACCACCTACTGACTTTCAAGAAAACATAATCGGCTCAAAGAAAGTAAACACAAGTGCCACAGACAGACAGGCTGACACAATATAACACTGCTTATTAGTTTCTGCTGTACTTGTGGTTCCATCTCAAAATGTGCAGGATTAGTACCTTTGATACTACCTTAGCACAACAAGGGTGATGCAAATAGAATTGTCCCTCCCCTATTTTTACAACCATGCAACATTCACAAGCTGGTTCCACTCCATTATAGCATAGTAACATCTTAAGTGCTGTGAGCTATGTTCTACATTTACACAATTCTGTATTTATTAATCAGGCTTACATTGTATATTTAAGCATTAATAATGTAAGCATTCTAGTAATGATGATGTTTCATGTTTGACTTATTCACCCCTTAGCTATGCTTTTGTATGTGCAATATCTGTCAAATGCCTTAACGGCAGTAGTTTCTTTTTATTATTGTTGCTACTATTATTATTATGATTATTATTATTAGTGCATTGCTTGCTTGTTATTGTATTTGCCATTGTGGCCAGCTATGGGCATAGCTGAAAGTGGCCCTGGACCAGTTTACTTATCTGGTTAATACAGTATAAATAAAAAAATAAATAAATCAAGAGAGTGAGCACTATAAGATAGGAATGTCCGACAATGTGAAGCAGCTTCTAGACACTGCAAGCAGCCCTTCATCTAAGGATCTGAGTGAGTGTACTTAAGTACCGGAAAAGCAATCTCCTTCAGGTATTATGCTGTCATATGGCTCAAAATATTAACATTGGACTCTAAAAACTGATTCAGTTAATAGCAAGTGCAAATCACATGCCACAGAACAGCATCCAAGCAACAAACCTTTGCACTTACTTCTTCACTACCTGAAAGGCAAAGATTAATCAAGGCAAGAAGGAAGATGTACAAGTACATGGAGCACCATAACCAGTACTAAAGGGGTTAATCTGGCAGATGGTTTTCAGATAGAAATAGAATGACAAGTCCCATCACCTGGCCAAGGTGATAGTGGCTAGCTGCCTAGTTTAGTCTTGATTTGCAACTTACAGCAAATATATTGTTAATTCAGCAAACAAGTTTTAGTATACAATATTTTAAACTATTTTTATATTACATTTAAATTTAAATACGTGTATTGCAAGTTTTATTGTTAAATATTAATTATTACCCTTAAAGAAGCAAGTTAGAAATATTTATGGTATTTACCGAAGTTGTTTTTATGACTGCTGGCACTTTAATTTGGCTACTACATTCTTAGTCATGTGACAATGTTTTGTATAAAAGGCATGTAGAGTTTTACAAAGTAACTTGGTTCTGATGAAGTCCTTAAAATACAAAAGGCAAAAGCACCTGACCATATGATTTACACTTACACCATTAAACTGGTATATTCATTCTGTGTATTTCATGCTCTAGTCACTACATGAACCTTTTGCTGGTTTTTGGTCTCTGTAGGCTGCACGGTTACATGTCCAGTTTTAGGATACTACTACTAAATTTTATCATGTTAAATGCTTACCTTCTTCATTGTCTGATCAGATTTTTATTCAATGTTATACCTTGTTCACTACAGCTATACTCAAGTTTCCAGGGCTGTAACAAGGGAGTTTGCTGCCTAGAGTAACACAATCATTTGGCAGGCCAGTACTGCTTATAAGTGAAGGAATCACAGCTGCTTAATGACGTCTTGTAAACTGTCAAACCATTTATGTTTACAGACAGCAATGATTTGTTAGGTAGCTATACTAAACATGTCGGTATGATCAACACAGAAAATGGACAATCTAGAGTTATCTTAAGGAAATAAAATAAGAGTTTGACAGTTTAAAAGCTGCCTATAAGCAATCATATTAGCTTAGTAGTAGGTTTTAAACTAACAAACTCTTTTTAAAAGGTGTAGCACACACCAGTCACTGCAGGTACCTCATCTGCCACAGCTGCCAACCTAGAAGAACTGTTTGATAATTTAATCACATCTTTTAAACTATTACAACTGCCTATAGGCAGTGTGAAAACTATTTTTTCTAAAGGTAGCAGATGCTGATCAGTCCACCCCACCCCTACAAGTTGGTAACTGCCTCCCCCTCTTACAGCTTGGCTTACTTCCCAGCTGTGTGAGCACCTGTCCAGGTCCTGACTTACTCACTGCACCTTCTCTACCAGACTGACTGTTATTCTGGGGCTGATTTGAATCATTTTTGCTTATGACATGACTTGCTTCATTACCAGCTAGCAGACAGATTTTGTATCTGCTGGTCCAGCATTTTTCACTGTGAATGTGAGAAGACCTTGTAGACGTACTGTGCATTTTGCTTATGCAATTCAAAAGATTTGAACATGAAGAAAAAAAAGTGTCTGTTTATCTTCCTATTTGCCTGAAATGGTTCTGGTGTTTTCCATGTGTGACCCACAAATCTTATGATTTGGTGCAGTTACTTGCTTTATGGAGCAATACAGAGAAATCACATGCTCTGGTCCTTGCTTTTTTATAGTTATACATCCATTACTTATGCCTGATGTCAGAAAGAGACAACAAACCTACCGATCCATCCTTTAAATGCTTTTAACTTTTTTTTTTTTTTTAACACCTCCCCCAGATTTGACCACCAACTGCCGCCAGTTCCTTTACTCGTTCCCGCAGGTCTACAGGACCCACCTTATCACCTAGCAAGCTAAACATGGTCCACATTCAGGGGCACTGAGGACATCAAGAATGCTGGTGCACTGTTTTACTGCTGTCAGAGAGTGCATTAAGCCCCACCTGCTTGTGGCAGCCTTGCGAGCTCCACTATAGCTGACTTTGGGAAGTGCCAAGTACAGCCTACAGACCAAGAGGTGTACTGCTTGCAGTGCAGAGAGCTCAACAAGCTCAATGTTACCATTGCAGTGAACCTAGGCTGCCTCCCCTCCCCAGGATGAGCTAGCCCATGTCGGACATTCACTCTCATTCTCTCCCACCTGCTCTCTCCAGTGCCTGTGCAACTAGTCTAACCCAAGTCATCTGGGACACAGTCACATCGTTTTCCATCTGCGCCATGGGGCCAGGATCCTTCAGTTCTTCTTCAAAATTACCCCATATCATCTCTGTGATGAGATCTTGTATATCAATATCTTGTCTCTCTGCCTCTTCTAGTCACAAGTGAGAAATATAACTCCTCTAGTCTCTGGTCATTGCCCTTCTACACCTTTCAACTGATCTTTCCAATGGCTTTCATATGGATTACTGCTGCCTCGGTGTATTTTCATCAACACTGCTACCTTCTAATACCTACCAGAGTCAAACATATTACATATAGTGTATGTTGTGATTTCTATTCATCTGCAGCAACTTATTTCTCAGGGTAGTGTGCACTCAATCGGGCCAGTTATTGTTTTGTTTGCATTCCCGCTCCCTGCTACTAAAGAATCCTGTCCTTCCTAACAACAATCCGTGTATATTAAATGCTACACTTTTATTTCCACTTACCTTGGTTACCTTTTCCTTGTTTTAATTTTGCTTGGGGTTTTGCCTTTGCTACGCACAGGCTCACTTTGCACCCCTCCCTGCCCCCAAATCTTACCCACTCCCACTACATCTAGATTTATCATACCCTTCAACCACTCCCACCTCCTGTGAAAATCACGGCATTCAATCTAACTCCTCCCATTACTACATCCACCTTGGACTTACTACTAATACAGTCTAACTCAGTCATGCTGTTAATGAAGGTGATCTCACTTCTTACCCCACACTCTTCTTGCTCACTTAACTTCTTACCATGTCCTCACCATTGACTCACCCCTACTGTCTCACTGTACACTTGCAGCAACCACTCACCAACTCCCCCTCTACAACTACATTTCCCAGCAATCAAAAACTACATCCCTATACACCTTCTCAAATACCAAATCTCCAAAACACTTAAAAATATCCCTACAATATGAGAGGCTCTTTAAATTATATGTTAAACATATTTTTGCTTCCCTCACTAACATAACCCCCAGTGGAGACATCCACCCTAACCCAGGCCCTTCCATCTCTAACCTCACTTCTACTTCCCTTCAATTCACCACTCCTCTCCCTACTCACTAATCACTAAAAACAAAAAAAACCTTCTGACCTCCTCATCTTATGTCTAAATATTAGAAGCATTTGTAACAAAACCCAAGATCTACATGCCATCATTAAATTCTACTCCCCAGATATTATCATCCTATCAGAAACTTGACTTAAACCCACATCAAAAGTGAGGAAATACTCCCCTCTGGTTATAACATCCTTCAAGCTGACAGACCATCCAAGAAAGGGGGGGTATAGCAATTATGTTGAAGTCTCACCTCAACATCCAAACTCTCAACCCAACACTTCCCCTGATCAGAAATGAAGAAATCTTATTTACTAACCTGAAATTTAACCCAAATAAAACTATCAACATCATTGGTTGCTGCTTCCCTGCAGGTCATAATATGCCACCCCTTGGAAACCTTCTGAACTGGGCCAATCTTTTTCTACCCCCAAGAAACCATCATTCTTGGTGACTTTACTATCAACTGGCTATCCTGTACTAAGGATCACCCTGACATACACATTAACCTACATGGTTTCTCTCAACTAATACAGTTTTCCACTCGTATAAATAAAAAACCCAACAAACATACCATCCTTGATTTCATACTAGTTAACAAGGATATTGGCTCCTACATAACTGGCTGTCTACCTGACAGCCTCGGTGACCACTCCCCCACATTCCTACGAAATACCATGTCAACAATGCTAATCCCATAATTTATAGACAAATCCATAACAAAGCAAAAATGAAACCCCCATTCCTTCATCTCCTCCCTTCAGAATTGTAACTGGACACCTCCAAAGTATCTCAATCTTGATGAAGCTGTCCACTTCAATAGTACCTTCCTCAACATCTTAAACACCCATGCCCCCTTAGATTAACCACAGTTAAATCTAAGAACTCCCCACGGCCCCAAAAAAATCACTCTGAGAGTAACGAAAATCAGAGACAAAGCCTGGGATCACTGGGGTCTAACAAAAACACCCTCTGCCAGGCAAACATTCCTTGAATTATGCAATAAGGTTAAACTACTAATAAAGACAGACAAAGCCCATTACTATCTGACTGCCTTAAACTCCTCTCACAACAATCCTAAGAAATTCTGGTCCACTATAAATTCAGTACTCCACCAAGGTAAAGCTGACACCCCTACACCTACCATCCTCTCTCCATCCACCAGTATTGCTGACTCCTTCAATAAACATTTCACTGAAACCATTCTATCCTTTGCTAAACTAATACAACCCTCTTCCACCCCCCTCTTTCACAACCACAATTCTTTACCCTCTTCCTTTTCATTTTCCTCCGTACCAACCAGATATATAAAAAAACTTCTAACAAAACTTAAGCACACAAAACCCGCAGCTGACAACCTTCCCTGAGAATATCTAAAAATTGCAGCAGACATCGTAGCCTATCCTATCTCCATACTAATTAACAAATCCATATCTGAAAGTTATGTCCCCTCTCTCTGGAAAATATCACACATCATTCCCCTTCAAGAGGCTGGCTCCTCAACTGCTTTTTCCAGTTATCACCCTATCGCCATCCTCTCTCCACTCTCCAAGATCCTGGAGAAATCCATCAACTCTCAGGTACTTCACCACCTACTAACTATCTCATCGCCAAAACCCAACATGGTTTCAGGCCATATCACAGTACAACTACTGCCTTGATCTATTTTACCAACACTATCCTCCATCATAAAAACAATGGTTTATTCTCCACCGCTATATTTCTTGATCTATCTAAGGCATTTGACATGGTATCACACAAAATGCTACTATCCGTTCTCAATAATCTGTACTTCTCCCACTCTGCCACAAACTGGTTCCAAAGCTATCTGACCGGCTGACAACAATCAGTCATCTGGAAAGACACCCTATCACCTCGTCTCCCAGTTTCTCTCAGTGTCCTCCAAGGATCCATCTTTGTCCCACTACTATTCTCCCTTTTCACCAACAATCTACGTACCTCCACAAAGCATGCTTCCCTCATACAATATGCAGATGACTCCACCCTCACATGCTGTGCTCCCACGCTATCTGACTTTAAAATATCACACAAGAATAATTTTCATCAGTAGAAAGCTGGTTATAAAACGCTCATCTCCTACTTAATCCTAACATGACCAAACTCCTTATCTTCCTACCTTCCAAATCCAACCAAACACTCACCCACATTAAGATTCTCACCAAAGACAATACCATCATTTCCCCTTCAGATCACACCAAACTTCTTGGTGTGGAGATAGACTAACTCAAATCTGATGTTCATATATCTCTTACCTTGAAAAAAGTACATAAAAAACTTGGTGCACTTCACAGAAACAAACTATATCTAACCAAAGCAGCTAAAACCTCAGGTGCCTACTCCTAACTAATATACACCTTACTTTACACATCACCGGTGTTTACCAAACTTAGAAAGTCTGACTCAAACAGTCTTGAACACTGCTATAATAAGATAGCAAAATTTGCAACAGGTGCATCCTACCGTAAGTCATCACTGCCACTCATTAAGAAAACTAGACCGGCTTGAACTCCCACAACTTCTTCATTTAAACCAACTCTCTCTTGCCCACAAACTATTAAACCATCCTCATAAAATCCCATCACTTCAGAACCTTCTTCAAATATATTGCTCCTCTTGATCCCTACACTCAAACAGCAAAAATATTCTTCTGGTCACCAAACCCAACAATTCCTCACATGAAACATTATTCTCTTATGCCATATCCAAACTTTGGAAAAACCTCCCCCTCCTCTATCACCTCCTTGTCATCTAGCAGGCAGTTCAAGACTACACTCAAGTCTCATCTAAAACTACACTGGCTCTGCCCATGCTCCTTTACCGACTAAAACATACTCCTACAACAAATATCATTAAACTCACTTAACTATATGCTATTGAGCTTTTTGATCTAGTACTACTCCCTCTATCACATTATTACAATTTGTTCTAATTACTCTTATTCCAACAAAATGTAACTTAATCTTCACCTGTTCTAATATATGTTTTTTATTGTATTCTATGTTTCGTCTTAGTTGTATTTCATTATTATTATGTATATTCTGCTCTGTTATTTACTGTTTGTCAAGTTCTATAATGTAACACTATGTATGCATGTGGAACTTTTCTCCCCGGGCCTCCGCTGAAAATGGACCCGTGTCCAGTCAGAATTTCCCAGTAAACAAATGTAAAAAAAATAAATATATAAAATGTCCTTCTTAAACACTGTACTTCAGGTTTGATCTGACTAGGTCCCCACAGTGGAAGCATTATCTCTCTGCATCTGGCATCTATTCCAGAGGTATAAAATCACAAAATTCTGTTTTTTTGTTACCAACCTCACCCCGATCTTCCATCTGGAAGTCCAATCCACATGTGATCAATAGCCCTATATCCTTTCCCTGCTGGTTCATAGGTAGGCACTAGGCTATTGGCCCTAGGGCCTATATAAGCCTAGCCAAAAAATGTACCCTGGCTTTCGCCACCCAAGAAAATTATTTTCCTGTGCCCCTGTCGAGCAGAGCCACAGAGGTGATCCCCGCGATGAATTTCCTATTTCCCATCCAATCATCAAGATTTTTCTTGAAGAGTGCTAATGAGAAGCTTTGTTTGATATAGATAGGTACTTTGTTCCAGAGTATGGGAAATCTCTTGGACAGGAATCTTTCCCTGCAGCATGTTCTGTTTATTGTGGTAACAAGGTTTAGGTCCCTAGAGTGTGTAGCTCGGAGAGACTGGGATTTCTTTAAGTGGAGCATGTCCAACAGCTCTGGGATTGACATAGCTTTGTATGTTGGCAGAGATCGCCTCTGAGCAGGCGATATGCGACGGAGTAAAGCTGGAGTTTTTTTGAGATGGTCTGCGAAGGGCATCTGTTTGAGGCTGGTAATCCTCTTTGTGAGGTATTTCTATGTCCTCTGCAGGTGTTGTAGATGTCTTGTGAGGTACATACCAAAAGGGGCATATTCTATATAATGGGTTTAATGAGCGACGAGTAGAGGGGAACAATAACCTCTTTTTTCCTGGATGAGAAACCTTTTGTGATGAGGTGTGTCACGTAGAAGGATTTCCTGACAACTGTGGCGATGTGATTATCAAAGGAGAGACTACTGTCCACCTGTGTCCCAAGGTCTCTTATCACACTTCCAGTGTTAATTAGACTACCACCTATGTGGTAGCTCATGGGTACAGAGTTTTTACCAAAGGGGATGACAATTCACTTTTTGGTACTGAGCTTGAGGCCATGGCTTTGACACCAGGCATCTATCTCAGTGAGGCCCTTTTGTAGGACGTCCACATCATTAGGAGTATCGATTATGGCTCCTAGTTTGCAGTCATCTGCGAACTTCATTAGCCAAAGACCTTCTGTGTTAGCCTGTACTTCAGAAAAGTAGTTACCAAACAGGAGAGGACCCAGGACTGAACCCTGTGATACTCCACTTGTCACTGGTCTGAAGTCGGATTTGGAGTCTGCTACTTTCACAGTGTGGGTTCTGTCAGCGAGCCAATTGGCAACCCATCTTGCAACATAGGGATTTGTACATAGTTTAGTGAGTTTATCTATAATTGCAGAGTGGGGGATGGTGTCAAAAGCCTTGGCGAGATCTAGACAGGCTGTGTGAACCACCTTACCCTCATCAACGGCAATGGTGACTGCTTCAAAGAAGTCTATCAGGTTTAGGAGACATGCTCTACCTTTTATAAACCCGAACTGGGTGGGATCCAGAGTTTGGAGATTACCAGTGTCAAGTTCCATGATGATACATTCCATGGCCTTGCAGACCAGGCTTGTCAGGCTAATGGGGCAGTAGTTCCCGGGGTCCGTGGTGGCTCCCCCTTTGTGGAGAGGGATAACCGTCGCTGTCCGCCATTCAGTGGGCACAAAGTCTGAGATGAGGCTATGATTGAACACAGTGCTTTGGTGGGGTGCCAGTTCATTCTGTAATTCGTGTAGAACGCAGCCTGAGATGTTGTCAGGTCCCATGGATGCTGTGTTCCTGGCTTTGGAGAGTGTGTTTTTTACCTGAGCAGCTGTGATTACAGGAACTTTGCATTCTTCCAGTATAGAGATGGACCCCTTAGGGGGTGAGAGAGGGGTAAAGTTAGCACTGAACCTATCTGCCAGGATGTTGGCAATATCAGTTGGTTCTGTATATTTACTGCCATTGTGCTGTAACTCAGAGCAGATCTGAGTGTTGCCATTGAGATTCTTGACATAGCTATAGAAAGTTTTGTTGTTGTCTTTAGAATCAGTGGCGATTTTGTTTTCGTAACTAGCTTTGGAGGAGTTTATGAGGGATCTCAGCTTCTTACTGAGGCTGACCAGGGAGTTACTCCAATCATGGGATTTTACTCTTTTCTGCAACAGTTTCTTTCTTCTGTTGTAGAGTTTGTTTATGGCAGGGGACGACCAGACTGGCTTCCTTTTTTTGGAGGATAGCATCTTGGTTCTGTTAGGGATAGCACGATCCATGCACTTGTGTAAGTGCTTATAAAGTGCATTTGTTTAGGATTCAGCAGTTGTACCTCTACTGTCTTTCTGCATGGGTGTCGTGAAGGTTGCCACTTCTGTCTTAAGAAGATTGAAGTTGGCTTTGGAGAAAGTTTTTACAGTGGTTTCCCTAATGAGGGTGGGGGCAGGATGTGGATGCCTAGGGTAATTAGCTTGTAGTCGGATCTGACCAACAAGGAATTAACCTCTGGTGTGCTACACCGGTCACCCATGTTGGTAATGACCAGGTCTAGGATATTGCTACCCCTGGTGGGGGTATGGATTAGTTGATCCAAGGCATTGGAATTTATGAATTCCAGAAAACGTTGGCACATGAGTAGTTTTCCTAGTTAATGGTGGGGTAGTTTAAATCACCCATTATGAGGGTGTTGGGTTGTACCCTAATATTTTCCAGTGTATCAAGAAATGAGGAGTGGGAATCCTGGGGCATGGTGTCGGATCTGTAGCAAGTTACAATTTGGATTGCGGTCTTGCCCAGAGTTAGTTGCACTTGGATAATCTCGGATGCTTTATGCTGAACAACTAGCCTGGAGGTGTGGATATCCTTAATGAATATGGACATGCCTCCGCCTTTAGTGTTTCAGTCCAGGTTAGGTGGCCGAAAGGTGTGATATGAATTATAGCCTGGCGATGCAGGGGTGCTCTCTGGAGCCTTGAACCAGGTCTCTGTCACTGCACAGATGTCAATGTTCTCCATTTTAAGGAGTGCGTTGAGTGAATGCATTTTGAGGTTTAGACTTCTAGCATTGAGTAGCATTACCCTCAGATTTTGCTTGCTTGTACTTGTTACAGTGGTGAATTTGTCATTTGAACCTTGCCTAAAAAAGGCACTACAGGGGTGGCAAGAGCCTTAGCCAGTATCCGAAATCCCAAGGGTGACAGGTGCAGGCCATCTCTGGCAAAGCATTGTGATCTGTCGATTATGTCATCCCAGGCAGACAGATACTGGATCCCCTTAGAATTACACCAGAAGGTTAGCCAATTGTTGAAGTCAATCATGTTGTCCTTGTATTGTGGTATAATTCTGGGTGATGGCAGGATGGTGTTATCAATTCAACTCTACTCAGCTAATACTTCATATCAGGTTTATTATGCCCAAGAGCAGTACCTGGCACAGCTTTTTGTATTCATCCTCAACTACTACCTTTCTTCTCATCTGATAAGCTTTTCCAAACGAGTCTGTGGTTGCCTCCCATCCCACTATGCCATTTACCTTTGCACCAGAAGTGAAGAAGCTGATCTTGTTATACGAATCTTCAGACATTACTACAACAAGCATACTGAACAGTACTAGACCCAGTACAGGCTTCTGCAGTACCCCACTTGTCACGTTTTCTAATTTCTCACATCATCGTCTCAAAATAATTACCGTGTTGTCTTACTCAACCATGCAGCAGTCCACGCCGTCAGTCCTGATCATACACCAAAACCTCTCTGGTATTCCTATAAGCCTGTTGTGTGGGAAAGAGTCAAAAGGAACGCTGAACCCCAGGAAGACAATATCTACAGTTACTTCTCTGTCAAGTTCACTTGTAATTCAGCTGTTAGTACTGGTTGCACTCCTGTAGGCTACTGTATCCTAGAAATGCTACCAACCTTCCACTTTAGATACTGTTCATGACTTCCCTTGTCCCTGCTGTCAGACTAAAATGCATGCAGCTCTGCATGTTTTTCCCACGATCCCTTTTCAGGAAGGATACATGAGCAGTTATCTTCAGCAGATCACTTCTACTGCAAGAACTTTGTCAGAGGTTTACTAGCAATCAGGACAAATTTTTCAGGAATCTGGTTTATCCTGGTGACAGTCCAATGCTCACCCCATTTTGTCCTACTTCCTAAATAAAATGGCATTTTCCCCCTTGCTTTTCATAGTGAAGACTAAAGCAAAACATTCATTCACTACCACTGTTTTTACCCAGTCTTTTGAGATTTCCCTCTAATCTTTGCTCTATCTGACCAGTTCTGTCCCTCCCTACTTTTCTCCTTTAAAAAGCCCTCATGTATTTTCTTAATCCCTGCTAACTCTTCCAACTTTACCTCTGATGCCCACACCAGCTTTTTGCCCTTCTGCTAGCAGCCATACACTGTGACTCCTTCATCTATCATCCCTTCCTTTTCACCTGACCCTATCCTTTCCTTAATTGCTAGCCTCCCATTTCTGCAAACTGATATGAGCCTTCTCGTTTTTCTCTCTCACACACACCTGGCCACAGTCGTCAATATTACAATCCCTGCCCCATTCCCTTGTTTTAATTTGCTCCCAGTCTCCTACCCCATCCATAAGCCTTTATTCACCACAGCAAACTCCACTCTTCCTCAATAAAATCATTGTCTTTCTCCTTGAAGTCTTTTTACCTCCCCTCTACACTAGGTCATAACCAGGCATAACTACTGTTGGATAATGGGGCCATAACTACAACATTCATTACAACCATCTCCTCTCTGCAGTGGTTAGGATCATGGCATGAGTTCTTCCCTTTCTGGTACCATCCTGTCCCTCTGCACTGTGAAGCTCAGAATCTCAACAGCCTGCCCCTGGCAAATTAAGATACCCCATCACTATTAAACTCTTTCACCTTCCTTAGTCCCTTAGTTTCCCCTTCAGCCTTTCAATTCTCTTTCCTCAATGTGTTTAGGGGAACAATACTACCAAGTTTGGTGTAATTCCTCCTTTATGATGTCACATATAATGTGTTCTCCTTTATACAGACTGCTACTTCATCTCCATCACTCTGTTTTCGATCATTTCTGAACACCTTCTACAAAGTATCTCCATGTTCTATTCCCATCACTAGGGTATGTTTCTGTGAAACCAGCAATGCCCACCCTTTCCCTCCTGTATTTATGTTTATCACTCCATCATATACCAACCAGACTTCTTAAACTGCACATTAATATCACCCAGCTTTTGCAGTCTCACCCTTATTTATGCCTCTGCTATGTTTTCCATCTCTTTTTACCTATTGACTAGTACCCGAAGACCTACCTACTCCCTCTTCTGCTCCTGTTTAAACGTACAATGAATGAAGGGTAACTTTTCAGCCAGAACTAAGTGTCACCATTTATTCCTCAAGGTACAAAACCTTGGCTAATCTACACAGAAATATGAAACTTTTCATACGCATCCAATATCAACTGCGGATCACATACCAATAATAACTAAAATAAAAATGTAGGGTAATGAAATAAAAATGAGACACTGGCACTTCTCTATCTATCAGTAAAAGACAGAGGAATTTAAAGATTGGGTAGTGGAAATTATTCTGGAGTTATTATGGAAGACGGAAAGGTCTTCTGAAAATATAGATAAGGACTGGGGTAAAATTAAAAGTACAGTTTAAAAATATGGTGGAAATAAAAGAAAAAGAGATATGGTTAAGAAGCAACAATAATTATTTAGAGGGGCTGACAAAGGCTACAGTATTACAGAATAGGGAAAATCTGAAAGAACAAAAAGAGGCACAATTGCAGAGTGCTAAACAGAAAATAAGGCACTACCTTGATAATATGCATGAGTTTAAAAAGATTGCTGTTAATTTTTCATTATGTACTTACCATAACTTAACATCTGTGTTGTCAAGTCTCATTCTGCTTCACTGATGGGTTCCGATCCGACTCGGACGCCTTTTACCAGACTTAGCTTCCAGGCTCAAGCTCCTCACTTACCCACAATCCTCTGCCCTTAGCTCAACCTCCTCAGATAGAGTTTACTGCCCATCTATAGGAAAAGACAGAAAAGAAAAAGTAACCAAGGGCTCAACCTGGAACAAAGGTTCTAACAAAGGCCTTTCCAGATCCTTCATAACAAAAACATTTTTGGAGGGGGATGGATGGTAGGGAAGGTGAAGCAAAATGAGAATGGACAACACAGATGCCAAGTTATGGTAAGTACATAACTAATAAAACTTATCTGATATTGTCTTTCTCATTCTGCTTCACTGATGGGTCAGAGTCCCCAGCTACATGATTTCTTGGGTGGCCTCAAGGAAGAATATGCCAGAGCACTGACAAGCTGAATGATGCCCTGCTACTGGAGACAATATCCAATGTATAATGGGTCACAAAGGTAGGAGACAGACTAGGTAGCTGCAGTAGAAATGTCATCAATAGGAATTCTAAATGAAAAGGCCACTAATGCAGCTATGGACACTGTTGAATGGGCTTTAGGAAAACTATACAAATGCAAACCATTCTTCTCATAAATAAATGATATACAACTAGTTATCCATATTTCTACTGTCACTTTAGAAACTGCTCAACCCTTACTGTTAAGCAAGAAAGAGACAAATAACCGATCAGATTTTCTGAACTGTTTTGTTCTATGAAGGTAGAAATATAACTGTCTATGAACATCCAAGGAATGCAACATATATTCTCCTTTGTTAGAATAGTTAGGAAAGAACACTGTTAACTGAATGCACCAATTTATGTTAGATTCTGTGGCCACTTTTGACATACACGATGGATTAGTATGGAGAAAAACTCTTATCCTTGTAAAATAAAGAAATAAATAATATAAGGAGGCTTACACAAAGTGCCTATAATTCAGCAACTGTTTTTGCTGAGGCAATGGCTACAAGAAAAGGCTGACTTCTATGACAAATATTTCAAGTCTTGTATTGTCAGGCTCTGGATTGCATTGCATAAGTGGAAATTCCTTAAGATTCCAAGAACAGGCTAAGTTATTTCTTACACTTATTTCACTGAATTGCACTTCTGAAACGCTTATAAGTGTACTATACAGTTGATCTACTATATTTTTGCACTGTTATAAAGCTTTTTTTATTGTTTCACTGCAAATATGTACTGTTTTAACATTACTTAACAGTAAACTGCTTTTTCATACTGAGAGATGTATTTTCTGTTTGTGAGTGCTCTATCCGAACTTTTCGGTGCATTTTTGTCTGTTAAAAGCATTCTCGAGTCTGCTCCTTATCTGTTTAAAACTTTCATTTAGTGGCTACAGCTAGGAACTGTAATAGTGTGCATTACTACAATTGCTCTTTTTATTTAAATTACTAAATTGTAAACTGCTTTCTCATACTGAGACTTGGATTTTCTCTTTGTGGGTGTCCTTTCTATGCTTTTAAAGTGAGGTTTCTGTGTTCCGCTCAGGTGGCATAACCTTGATTTAGGCCTGTTGTGTTGGCTGGAAGTTTTGTTTGTGTTTCTGGCAGCCATTTTCTGTTGTCTTCATTATTATTGAGACTAACAAGGCCTCCTGACCTTCTATAGTACGAGTGATTGGGTAATAGCAGGGGCTGAGTAGTAATCTGATCTTCCAACTCTTCCATTCTTACTGCTATATAAACCCTATGTCTTGTAAAGGTTCTGCTTGCATTGTCAGGCTCTGGATTGCATTGCATAAGTGGAAATTCCTTAAGATTCCAAGAGCAGGCTAAGTTATTTCTTAAACTTATTTCACTGAATTGCACTTCTGAAACGCTTATAAGTGTGCTATACAGTTGATCTACTCTATTTTTGCACTGTTATAAAGCTTTTTTATTGTTTCACTGCATTTATGTACTGTTTTAAACTGTTTTAACATTACTTAACAGTAAACTGCTTTTTCATACTGAGAGTTGTATTTTCTGTTTGTGAGTGCTGTACCCAAACTTTTCTGTGCATCTTTGTCTGTTAAAAGCATTCTCAAGTCTGCTCCTTGATCTGTTTAAAACTTACATTTAGTGGCTACAGCTAGGAACTGTAACCCACCCTAGTGTTGTGTGTTCTTATACTTGGTGGCCTTGCAGTTGCCCGCCCATATTGTATATTTGATCTGTGACACTCCTCCCAGTCTAGTGTCATTAGTTCACTCAATCTAATAGAGAACATTTGTGAAGGCCAACCCACTCAGATTCTTAACATTGAATTAACTTCTGTTCCAGCTTTCTCCATTTCCACTTTACTGTAAAAAAAAATCTAAGCTTGCTTCCCCCCTTTCCTGTGGCAGGTCAGATATGGATTTGCTGTGTCCAGGACTGTTTGCGAGCACCTAAGCCCCCCCACTTAACTGGGGTAAATCTATTCCTGGAGCCAAGGGAGCCCGCAGGATTTTTTGCAGGGGGGTGCAAACCCAGAGCCCCTCCCACATAGCTCACCCCGTCCCCTGCCAACACAGCCCCGCCCAGGTCCACCCACCCAAGCCCCGCCCACACAGCCATTCCAGTGTCCCATTACTTGGCTATTTATCCCCATTTACTGTAGACACTGTTCAAATCTGTGTGCATACTGTGTTATGCTTTAGTTCTACAATGATTACAGGCAGTTGGATTTAATTTACAACTTTTATTTCAAACAATATAGCCCAAACACCGAGATATTTACTAAACCTAAACAAAGCAATAGTCTTACAATGAAAACAGACTTGGCATTAAAGCTTCTCTACTTTTGAAACTCACATTCAATGAAACGGCATTGAAACCCACATTCAAAGAAAATGCATCTGGCCAGTGGCAGGTTATTTACCTTTGAACTGTTTAAGCAATAGGCTCCTTGCACACCGTTAGGGCCATGCAAAAGTTATTTGATTTACCTGACTGTATTAATTATAATATATAATTGAATTATATCCCTTGTATTATACAGCAACACTTGTTTGAGTATCGCTGTCAAGTAAAAGTAATCTGAATAATTCCACATTAAAGATATCTGAAACTAATGAAGATGTTGTTGCTAGAAAACTGTATATTTCAGTGTTTCATCTACAAATTCAGTGCCTGCTGCCGTCAAAGAATAAATTGCCTATGTTAAATTAAAAAATGGTAAGCTGGTATATTGCAATAGAAAATGGATGACAAGCTGAAAAACAGGTTCATAGTTATTAGGCATCTCATCCAAAGGAGGACATCCTGAGGACTGCAGCATACAAATGTATATGCTGTAGGAATAGAACCTCAAGCCTTTACATTAAGATGCAAGTATTCTACTTGTGGTGCTACTAACATAGCTTTAAAACTTTATACCACAATAGAGATACCATTTGCTAAACAAAATGGTTGCACATTGTAAATAGACTTGGCATGAGCAGCAGTGAACTTCGCTTCCTTAAAACTCACAGTTCCTTGAAAATGCACTTGAAAATTCCACCTGCTAACTCTAACTTGGGCATTTCACTTTCTCTCTCTTACAAAGATACCACACCCCTCAAGGCCTCACCCTTAGTGCAAGAAATCTTGACAAAGCCTAAAATAAATAGGGACAGATTATAAATATGGCTCTCAGAAACTTAGAAAATTGCAAGAGTAACAGGATTTGTGTTAGTATGCATTTTTCTAAATGACATGACATCTAAAACTGAAATGTCTCATTATTTAGCAACTTCAATCCTTTTTAAGAGGAATATGGGGCACAAATCTGGACAGCTGAGGGGTATGCTACCTCCCTCTTATACACACACACCAAATAATTCTGGTCAGACTTGAATTAGTTCTGGGAAGGTTGCACTGAATGGCACCGTGCTTGATCTGAAGTGGGTGAAATCCTGGTAGCTAGTGATTGCAGCTCAGCAATGTGGAGCATTAAAGCATTTTTAGCAGAGCATTGTTTCATCACTACCTATTGTGTTTGCACATAAGCTGTAGTTATTTCAAACATTTGCCTTTTTTTTGATTACTACAGAGTACATTTACCCACCAGAGCTATTGTGTTTTGACTTCAGTGTGGAGCTAGTTGTTGCAGGGCTTGGCTTTTAAGTAAGGTAGCAATGCTTATTTACCATATACCATTAAAGCCACCCAACTACAAGTGTACTAACACACAGACACTGCTATAAGACACTGGTCTCCAATAAAATGTAATGAACTTCTGAAAACACTGTAATCCTGTCCTTTTATTACAAATACTGTCATATGCATTTCAATACCCAAGGCTTATACATTATCTAGCTATGTAAATATTCTCTGCATGGCAACAACGAAAAGGCTTTCAATGCTGGCAATTCTTTAACAATATGCTTACTAAAGCTTACTTGCATCTTACAATGTCCGACAAGCTTACTAAAGCTTACTTGCATCTTACAATATCCGACAAGCTTACCTGATGTTCATTAAACCATGGCTACTTAAACAGAACAGGGCACTGTGACAGCATGCAGTTCCTGAATAATAAGAAGCATAAATCAACAGTATAAAAATCTGATAGAAAACCAGAACATTTTGCAAAATCAAGGACAGATGAAAAGCCACGGTCGTATTTGTGATCTACCTTGGATGGGGGAATACTCTGCACACTTACTGCATAACTGCTCCTTGCCTTTCTTGGACACATCCAGAGCCACTACAATGGGGGGTGGGGTGCAATAAGTATGTCATAATTTGAAATGTCTCTAGCTGACTGTGATGGCTGACACTCCTACCTCTCAACTTCAGAGCAAGAAATCTGGACAAAGCCATACATAGAACTAGAAGTGGGACACAGGCCCAAAAATAAGGCCAATTTTTAAATATTGCTCTTATTAACTTAATAGAACAGGTAGATCTTGCATTAGTACAAATTTTCTGAAGGGTATAAAATCTGAAACTCAAATGTCTGCCATTATTTTCTAACTTCAATCTTTAATGACTTGCCACTAATTTGCCAGAAACCACAATTTTATGAAAAACAGACCAAAATGTAATGCAAAAATACCTGTCAAAAAAAGGGACACCTTTTAATATTAACAGTTAACTTGAAGCAGCTAACAAAATAATAGCATCCACATGCATTTCTGAAATAAAGGTAATCTACAACTGATCATTACAGTTATAATTGTAAACCCTCCACATTTTCTTCCAAAATTGCCATTTTGGAGGAGGGATTATTAGGGAGAGCAACATTTTGAGCCAGAATTGGGGACAATTGAGATGTTTGGATATTCCTAATCTACAAAGTGATTTGCACGTACCTCTCAACCTCTTAATGCAGGAAATCTGAACAAGGCCAAATATATTGGGGAACATACAAACACTACTAAAAATAGCTCTTGTATAAACTTAGACAGTCTTGCATTAGCATGCATTTTTCTGAAGGTTATGACATCTGAAACTCAGTGTCTGTCATTTAATGGCTTCATTCCTAAATTATTTGCTAGAAAACCACAAATTTTATGAGGAACAAACCAAAAATAAGCAGCAAATATCTATTAATTCTGCAAAGATATGGACAACTGAGAGGTATAGTTCAACCGGGGCTGTCTGAGTTTGATACCCCCCCACTCACAAAATCATGGTCAAATGGAGCCTCCCCCCCCTGCAGCCATTCCAATGCCCCATTCCTTGGTTATTTTGCCCCATTTACCATAAACACTAATGTGCATACTGCTTTACTTCTGCGATGATTTAGGATTTCATTTGAAAGTTTTATTTTGCATTTTACAGCACAAACCCTAATACATATCTATTAAAGCAATGCAGTCTCAATGAAAATAGACTAACATTAAAACTTCTCTGCCCTTGAAACTCACATGCATTGAAACAGCACTGAAACCCACTTTCAGAGAAAATACATTTTGCCAATTGCAAATATTAACTCTGGGCTGTCTTCAAAATCATAGGCCCCTCGAACATAACATACACATGCTCTTTGATACACCTTCCTGACTGTATTACATTATATTCCTTGTACAATACAGTACAGTTGTTAAAGGGCATTTTAAATTTATTGTTTTGAAAATTTTTCCAGTAAACAAAGAAACAAAAGCATCCACCAATGACAAAATTGCCCAATTCAGAACATTTCCATCATAAAAAGTCTACTCAAGTCCACCAGTATCAGTAAAAATATACACAATCTCTGTAGTAAAATCCACATTGAAGAAATTTGTAACTAATAGAGGTTTCTGCTAGCAAACACTTTATATGTCATTGTTTAATCTACAAATAAAGTGCCTGTTACCCTTGAAGAATAAATTGCCTTTGTTGCATGCAGTAAAAAATGAAAAGCTAGTAATACCGCAATAGAGAATGGATAGCAAACTGTTAACAGGTTCATAGTTACTAGGTAACTTTGCCAAAAGGACTGCAGCATCCACCCCCTTTACAACACAATACAGCATCAGCAATGCATTTACCTACTGTGGGAGTAGAACCCACAGCCTTCAGCATCTAAAGCAAGTACACTATCTGTTGTGTTATTAACAATGCAAGCAGACTAAACATAAGCAGCACTAAACTTTTGCTCCCCTGCAGCTCTCAGCTCCTTGTAAAATCTACTAGACACTCAGCTGTATCTCTGAACTTTGCAGCACAAGAAATCTGGAAAAAGCTGAAATTTATTGGGGAGGGGGCAAAAGGCCAGGGACACATTTTAAACATTACTTGTATAATGTTTGAAAGTTGCTAGAATAAAATGCTGCGTTACCACCATACATTTCACTGCCACGTCTTGAACCCAGGGGACCCCGTGCAAAACAGTCAAAGCAACATACCACTACGCCAAATCAGCTGTTTTGTGAAAGAGGAAGACTGAAACTTTACCATTTAGTGAATTCAGTTCTCACCATAGCACAGCTGTCAACCTCTTAGCACAAAAGACCTGAACAAAGCCAATAATGGGTGACTACAACCACCAAACATTCAGTGAATTCAGTTCTCACCATAGCTCTCAACCTCTTAGCAAATAACACCCGGACAAAGCCAGTAATGAGAGAATATAGCCCCCAAACATTTTCAGTGAAATCAGTTCTTACCATAGCTCTCAACATTAGCAAAAACCTGGATGAAGCCAATAAATACCTGAACAAAGCCAATACTGGGTTAATACAGCCCCAAACATATTCAGTGAATTCAATTCTTACCATAACTCTCAACCCTAGCACAAAACCTGGATGAAGCCAATAATGGGGAATACAGTCCCAAACACAGGGATACATTTCAAATATCCATCTTGTACACTTAGAAAATTGCTAGAATAAAAGCTTGCTTTTGTTACCATACACTTTCTGACTTTCTGAAGAATATGAAGTCCGATATTGAAATGTGTCCATTTTTTTAACATTTAACTACCCAACCATAGATAGGAAAAATTACTCATGCCAGAACACAAATGCCCAGAGATTCCTCGATTTTATCAATGCAAATGCTTTGGAACAGCTAGTCAATACCCCAACAAGTGGTGATACTATCTTGGACTTGGTATTAACCAACATGAGTAACCACTGCAGCACCCCCTACAGTATTATCCTCCCTGGCAAGATCCAACCATAAAGCAGTCACTTTCGAAGTCACCATCTCCCCTGACCCCCTCTAGCTAGGGTCAAACAAAAAAACTTCTCCAAAGCTGATTACAATCTCTTGAGGAATGTATAAACAGTTTCACAGCCTCCTTCACCTCTGTAGTAACTGGCACAGATATCCAAATTTATACCAAAGTACTATACAAGCATTTATATAGACACATGGAATCAGAAATACCCAACAGGACAAAATCATCCACCACAAGGAAGAGTAAACCTCTCTGGTGGACATCTGCAATAAAGTATATAACAAAAGGAAAAAAATGCAGTCTAGGACCAAGGAGGAGCAGGTGCCCAATTGGAAGCAATCTCTCCTTAGCCTGAACAAGCAAATAAGAGCACTAGTGAAATCCTGTAAAGCCAACTTAGACTCCAAATTGGCCACATCTACACCAAAGTACTATACAAGCATTTATATAGACACATGGAATCAGGAATACCCAACAGGACAAAATCATTTTGTGGCTATGCAGGAGGTCTATCAAAGTGAGGCCTGACAATGCCCTGTATGCCAGGCATAAATTGCCCCTCAAAACCTATAGGAGACAGAATACAGGGATAGGGCCTTGAGGCAACCTGCATAGGACATATTACTTACACCATGTATTCTTTTAGTGAGGAACCTCTGTGGACTTTTCAGTTATTGGATATGTCTGATATATAGTTATTGGATATGCCTGGTTAGGTATATACCAAAGGGGGCATTGTACTCAATGATAGGTCTGATGGAACAATGACTTCCTTGGACTTAGATGCCATACCTTTGTTTATAAGTTGTGCAACATATAAGGATTTCCTCAACACAGCAGACACATAATGATCAAAGGCTAGATTACAACCTGTGTGTGTCCCCAAGTCCCTGACTACTGGGTCAACTCTAAGGGGTGTGTTGTCAATATGACAGTATCAGGTATGGATGACTTCCCAAAGCAACTACAATCCTTGGGACTATGAATATGAACCTGTATTTTCCAAGCATCCAAATATAAATCTGGCTTCTTGTGACTAATGTTAGAAAAATCAGAATTCTTATAACAAGAGCTGTGTATAGTTCAACAGCATTATTTAAAACCTTCAAATAAATCACAAGAGGACATCACTAATATTAAACGGACATACATTATTCATGCAGACAAATTTAACTTGTATAAAAAATGACTTTGCAAACCTGAAAAAAAACTAAATAAAAACTGTACAAACAAACATTTTGGGTTATGCCAAATGGTTGCAAGACATCCACACTGTCACTTTACAAAGTAATAACACAGTACCACACAAACTAACCGACATTATCCCTGAACTCCAGTTTTAAATTTCTGGTAAAGAAACAAAAACCTTGTTAGCAAAGAGGAAAAAGCAACACAACTTAAACATTGTTTTTACAAACCAAACAAACACAACCTTATTTTATTCCTTTTTTGCTGTATGCATTTTATTGCAAAACAGATCAGCCAGCACTTGCACGCAATAACACAACCATACACATGGAGTCATAAAATCAGTCAGTTTGGACCACAATCCTAATAGTGCATAATAATGAACACTTCAGTCTATTAGTAAGGAGTATGTTCCCTGGTAATTGTTATTAACCAAACTAACTTATTTCTGCAACCTTCCTACCTTTGTGGAATCCCTCTCTGCTCTTGAAACAGCTTGCTTGCTCCGATTTTAATGGCAAGACCCTCTTCGTGGACACAACACGGCATCTCTGCTGGCGCCCATCTAGAATTCAAATTTCACGCGCTAATGCGGAAGATAAAGACGTAAACCGCATGGAAAAGATGAAAATGGGTCGCAAGCACCTCCATTTGTACGACCGGACGCAAAGGGAGTTCTTAAAGAAGAACGCCCTTAATTTACTTCTAATAAAAAAAAAATTTACTCTCCTGGCCAGCCGATTCCAGGGGGGTGCAAGTGCACCCCCTTGCACCTGCCTGCGGGCGCCCTTGCCTGGAGCCATAAAGTCTGTTTTTCAAAATTTCCCTTGCAACTAGCCAGCTTTTTAGTTTTAGCACTCATCTGTTTCTTTGATCTCAGCACTTGTTCAGAACTCTTTGTAAGCACTAAATAAGTTACAAATTACTACAGCACACAACTTTCCTCACTTGTCTAGAGGAAAACAGTTTTTAGTACTTAATAAATAAGCACCTATTCAGGGATGTCTAAAGGTCAGTTCCCGGTGTTTTCTCCTGTCTACCTGATGAATCTGGGCATCTTGGGACAATGCAGCAATTGCCTCATGTACACAGACAACCCTCTCCTCCTACCACCCAACACTATGACCTGTGAGAGATGCACTTATATAGCCAAACTGGAAGCAAAGCTCTCTTTACCAAAGACTGGGCTAGACGGTCAAGAGGAGAAGGTGAACACTTGCACCGTACCACACTCATCACATAGTCCTTCAAAACCTACACCACCAAAACACACATACAGAACCACAAAACACACACCTACATTTGTGGAGGCTCTCAGTACTAATCTGCCCAAACAAGAGAGACCTCCAAAGCAGAAATGCAAGCAACCTCCACCCCCCAACACAACCCAAATGACACATAGCCCACATACTCAGTGTGACACTCAACTACAGCCCATAAGGCATAACATACCCAACACTCTAGTCATAGGTGACTCTATAGTCAGGCACACTGATGTTCCACTCACCAGGCTAAACAAGGAAAAAGTTACTGTCAGCTAACTGTCAAGTGCCAGGATCCGCCACATAATGCACGCACTCAGGTCACTTCACAACAAGTACAAATATGACTCTGTCATTGTCCATGTTGGTTTGAATGACCCGAGACGTACCTCCCTGGACTACATGAAAAGAGACATGGAAAAGCTCTCTGATCTTGTAGCCCAGGCCGGTATGACCCTAGCCCTGAGTAGCATCCTGCCATCACCCAGAATGACACCACAGTACAAGGATAAAATGATTGACTTTAACAATTGGCTAAGCTTCTGGTGTCATTCTAAGGGAATCCAGTATCTGTCTGCCTGGGATGACATGATCGACAGACCACGCTGCTTTGCCACAGATAGCCTGCACCTGTTGCCCTTGGGATTCCGGATACTGGCAAAGGCTCGTGCCACCCCTATAGTGCCTTTTTTAGACAAGGTTCAAATGACAAATTCACCACCGTAACAGGTACAAGCAAGCAAAATCTGAGGGTAATGCTACTCAATGCTAGAAGTCTAAACCTCAAAATGCACTCACTCGTGGCATTCCTTAAAATGGAGAACATTCACATCTGTGCAGTGACAGAGAACTTGTTCAAAGCTCCAGAGAGCACCCCTGCATTACCAGGCTATAATTCATACCACACCTTTCGGCCACGAAACACTAAAGGTGGAGGCGTGTCCATATTCATTAAGGATATCCACACCTCCAAGCTAGTTGCTCAGCATAATGCATCCGAGATTATCCAAATTCGACTAACTCTGGGCAAAACCACAATCTAGATTGTAGCTTGCTACAGACCCCCCACCATGCCCCAGGATTCCCACTCTTTTCTTGATACACTGGAAAATATTAAGGTACAACCCAACACTCTAATAATGGGTGATTTCAACTACCCTACCATTAACTGGGAAAACTACTCATGTACCAACTCTTTTACTCAACGTTTTCTGGAAATCATCAATTCCAATGCTTTGGATCAACTTATCCACACCCCCACCAGAGGCAGCAATATCCTAGAACTGGTCATCACCAACATGGGTGACCGATATTCCACACCAGAGGTCAGCTCCTCGTTGGTCAGATCTGACCACAAGCTAATCACCCTAAACATCCACATCCCGCTCCCACCCCCCATTAGGAAAACAACCATAAAAAATTACTCCAAAGCCAACTTCACGCTTCTTAAGACAGAAGTGGCAAACTTCATGACACCCATGCAGATGGACAATAGAGGTACGACTGCTAAATCCTACACAAATGCACTTTATAAGCACTTACACGAGTGCATGGATCGTGCTATCCCTAACAGAATCAAGATGCTATCCTCCAAAAAAAGGAAGCCAATCTGGTGGCCTTCTGCCATAAACAAACTCTACAACAGAAGAAAGAAACTGTTGCAAAAAAGAGTAAAATCCCATGATTGGAGGAACTCCCTGGTCAGCCTCAGTAAGAAGCTGAGATCCCTCATAAAATCCTCCAAAGCTAGTTATGAAAACAAAATTGCCACGGATTCTAAAGACAACCACAAAGCATTCTATAGCTATGTCAAGAATCTCAATGGCAACACTCAGATCTGCTTTGAGTTACAGCACAATGACACTAAATATACAGAACCAACTGATATTGCCAACATCCTGGCAGATAGGTTCAGTGCTAACTTTACCCCCCTCTCACCCCCTTAAGGGCCCATCTTTATACTGTAGGAATGCAAAGTTCCTGTAATCACGGCTGCACAGGTAAAAACTTCACTCTCCAAAGCCAAGAACACAGCATCCATGGGACCTGACAACATCCCAGGCTGCCTTCTACATGAACTACAGAATGAACTGGCACCCCACCTAAGTACCATGTTCAATCATAGCCTCACCTCAGGCTTTGTGCCCATTGAATGGTGCACCGTGACAGTTATCTCACTCCACAAAGAGGGGGCCACAACAGACCCCGGGAACTACCGCCCCCATTAACCTGACGAGCCTCATCTGCAAGGCCATGGAACGTATCATCATGGAACTCATAAACAAAGGCATTGGAGAGCTCCAAACCCTGGACCCCTCACAGTTTGGATTTGTAAAAGGCAGATCATGTCTCCTAAACCTGATAGACTTCTTTGAAGTAGTCACTAAAGCCATAGATGAGGGTAAGGTGGTTCACACAGCCTATCTAGATCTCTCCAAGGTGTTCGACACCATCCCCCACTCTGGAATTATAGATAAACTCACTAAACTAGGTATAAATCCCTATGTCACAAGATGGGTTGCCAACTGGCTTACTGAAAGAACCCACACTGTGAAAGTAGCAGACTCCAAATCAGACTTCAGACTAGTGACAAGTGGAGTGCCACAGGGTTCAGTTCTGGGTCCTCTCCTGTTTGGTATCTACTTTTCTGAAGTACAGGCTAACACAGAAGGTCTTTGGCTAACTAAATTCGCAGATGACTGCAAACTAGGAGCCATAATTAAAACTTGTGGACATCCTACAAAAGGGCCTCACTGAGACAGATGCCTGGTGTCAAAGACATGGTCTCAAGCTCAATGCCAAAAAGTGCACTGTCATCCCCTTTGGTAAAAATTCTGTACCCATGAACAAACACATAGGTGGTAGTCTACTTAACACCGAAAGTGTGATAAGAGACCTTGGGACACAGGTGGACAGTAGTCTCTCCTTTGATAATCACCGTCAAAGTGGTCAGGAAATCCTTCTACACCTCATCACAAAAGGTTTCTCATCCAGAAAAAAAGAGGTCATTGTTCCCCCCTACTCATCACTCATTAGACCCATTATAGAGTACAACGCCCCTTTTGGTATGTACCTCACAAGACATCTACAACAACTGGAAAGGCCGCAAAAATACCTCACAAAGAGGATTACTGGCCTCAAACAGATGCCTTACGCAGACCGTCTCAAAAAACTCCAGCTTTACTCCGTCGCATATCGCCTACTCAGAGGCGATCTCTGCCTAACATACAAAGCTATGTCAAACCCAGAGCTGTTGGACATGCTCCACTTAAACAAATCCCAGTCCCTCTGAGCTACATGCTCTAGGGACCTAAACCTTGTCACCACAATAAACAGAACATGCTGGAGGGATAGATTCCTGTCCCAGAGACTTCCCATACTCTGGAACAGACTACCTATCTATGTCAAACAGAGCTCCTCATAAGCACTCTTCAAGAAAAATCTTGATGATTGGATGAGTAATAGGAAATTCACCCCGGGGATCACTTCTGTGGTTCTGCTTGACAGGGGCACAGGAAAATAATTTTCTTGGGTGGCGAAAGCCAGGGTACATTTTTGGCTAGGCTTGTATAGGCCCTAGGGCCAATAGCCTAATACCAACCTATGAACCTATAAGTCACAATCACTGACCTGTTCAAAGAGTTTTTGAGTCCAACCTTGCAGAATGACAGTCAGATCCCACAGAGGTGTAGGGTCCTTGATCAGAGGTCTGAAGAAAAATACCTTTCATAAATGCCTTACATAACCTGGTTGAAGCAATAGATCTACAAGATAATCCTGAATGAAAATTGGATATGTCAGCTAACTGGAGCTTAGCAGTGGCAAAACTAGAACCTTCTTTATATAAAGACTCGAAAAAATGAAAGGATTGAAGAAACAGGCGCTGAGTAAGGATCAACATGGTGATTATCAGCCCAAACAGAGAATCTTCTCTACGTGCTTTAATATACTTTCTTGGTGGATGCTTTCTGGAAAACTAGAATGATAGCCTTGACCAGTGAGGAAAACCTAAACCTTTTTGCAATCATGGGAACTGGAGAAACCAAGTGATTAACTTGAGTGTGGGGAGATCCGGGTGGAGTCCTAGCGTGGGGTGAGTTAGGAGATCCTGTTTAGGTTCAGGTATCCATGGAGGATATTTCAGGTGAGACCACAGGTTGGGGAACCAAACTTGATGAGGCGCAAAAGGGGGCTATGAGGATCACAGTACTCTTCAACCATTTGGTTTTCTGAAGAAATTTTGGGATCAGTGGTAGCTGGGGATAAGCATAAAGGAGAACGGGGGTCCAATCATGGCAAGAATTAAGAGGTGCAGCACCCTGCAAGATAAAAGCACTCTCATCAAACTAAACAAACAACTCAGAGGACAAATAAAGTCTACCAAAGCCAAATGTTAGCTAAGCTTGGCCTCCCAGGCCAAGGACAACTACAAAGCATTCTTTAGGCATGTCTGCAACCTCAAAGGCAATACACAATTGTGTGCAGAGCTCACTGTAAATGGAGCCACCTACACTGAGCCAGAAGACATAGCAAACCTCCTGGCTGATAAATTCAGCTACAAGTTTACCCCTCTCTCCCCTTCAACCTTCCATTAGGATATATCATCAAATATAACTCGCCATAATATCACTAGGGAACAGGTCCTTAATGCTCTCTCTAAGACCAAGAACACTGCATCAATGGGCCCAGACAATATCCCAGGATGCCTTCTAAATAGCATGAAACATGACCTATCAGGGCCTCGGGAATTGCTATTTAACTGTAGCCTCCAAACAGGTTTCGTGCCTCATGAATGGAGAAAGGCAACAGTCATCCCTCTGCACAAAGGTGAGCCACCTGCAGACCTTGGAAACTACAGACTCATACGTCTCACTAGTCTTGTATGTAAAGCCATGGAAAGAATTATCATGGAGATGATCAACAGAGCTATAGTAAACCTCCAGACACTGGACCCAAGCCAGTTTGGTTTCGTCAGATCATGCCTACTCAACCTGGTAGACTTCTTTGAGAAGGTCACCAAAGCAATGGATGAGGGCAGAATTGTTCACACTGCCTACCTTGACCTGGCCAAGGCATGTGACAGAATACACCACTCAAGCATTGTTGACAAACTCAAGAGGTTAGGTACAAACCCGTATGTCACCTGTTGGATAGCCAACTGGTTTGCAGACAGGACCCAGGAAGTTAGAACTGGCGAGTCCACCTCTACAAAGTGGCCAGTCACAAGTGGAATCCCTCAGGGACCAGTCTTTGGATCGTTCCTTTTTGCCATTTACTTCTCAGAAGTCAAAGCCAATGTCAGTGGTCTCTGGCTAACTAAATTTGCAGATGACTGCAAATTGGGAGCTGTCATTGAATTTCACACTGACACAAATGTTCTCCAGGAGGGGATGACACAGACAAACGACTGGTGTCAGAGCCATGGACTAAAGCTAAATGCCAAGAAATGTATAATAGTATCCTTTGGGAAGTCATCCATATCTGGTAACCATCACTGACAACACATCCCTTAGAGTTGACCCAGTAGTCAGGGACTTGGATAGTAATCTAGCCTTTGACCATCATGTTTCTACAGTGGTGAGGAAATCATTCTATATTGTACAAATTATAAACAAAGGTATGGCATCTAAGTTAAAGGAAGTCATTGTTCCATTGTATTCGGCATTCATCAGACCTATCATTGAGTATAATGCCCCCTTTGGTATGCGCCTTACCAGGCATATCCAACAATTGGAACGTCCACAGAGGTTCCTCACTAAATGAATACAGAGTGTAAGTAAAATGTCTTATGCAGACTGCCTCAAGGCTCCATCCCTGTATTCTGTCTCCTACATGTATTTGAGGGAAGAGCTATGCTTGGCATATAGGGCATTGTCAGACTCTACTCTGATGGACCTCCTGCATATCCACAAAACAAACAGCACCAGAATTACCTGTTCTAAAGACTTAAACCTTGCCGTGATATAAATAGGTCCTGCTGGAGAGATAAATGCGTATCCCAGGGACTAATGCTTCTATGGAACAGGCTGCCCATCCATGTGAAGCAGAGTTCCTCTTCCTCCCTTACCCAATTCAAGTGCAACTTGGACAACTGGATGGGAAACCGGAACTTCATCCCTGGTTTGGCACCTATGTCTTTAATGGACACAGGTAACCTGTAAATGGTTCATCTCCCAAAACCCTGCTTACACTTATCATGGGTATCAGAACTTGTCAGAGATTTGGGATGCATGGCTAGACTTAAAAAAGGCTTTTGTGGTCATTAGCCTAGTAAACACCTATGAACTCGACTGTCCCTTGGGGAGCTCCCTGAAGGGGGAATCAGAGTAAAAGAGCTGCTGCACTTGTTGTTGTGATGAGAAGCAAAGAGGTCACAGCAAGTGTGACCCACTGGTTAAATATTTTGTTCGCTACTGACTGAGGGACCACTTGTGAGGCATCAGAATGGACCTGCTGAGCCTGTCTGCCAATACGTTGGATTTCCCTGGTACATGTGTTGCAATTAGAAAGAGGTGTGAAGAGATGGCCCATTCCCAAACCCTCAGGGCCTCTTTGCACAGTGAGTATGAATGGGTTACTCCTTGTTTGTTGATATACCAGATTACTGACATGTTATCTGTATGAATCGCAATGGTCCCCAGAGGAAGAGCTTCCTGAAAGGCTTGCAATGAGAGGAAGACTGTTCTCATCTCTGGAACACTGACATGCAATCTGGTTTCTAGGTGAGTCCAAATGCCTTGGACCATCTTCTCCTTTACATGCCACCCCCCCCCCCCCAGTTTGGTCATTGTGGCTACTGGAGGGGGGCAAGGATGAAGATCTGCCAACAGACAGGTTGGAGTGAAGCCGCCATTTTAGATGAGTTCTGCAAACATTGGTCAACCTGATAGGAACAGATAGGGACTGGTATAGAACAGACCACTGAACAACAAACGTCCACTGTAGAATGCGCATATAGTATCTGGCTAGAGCTACCAAAGATTATAACAGTTGCCATATATCCCAGGACCCGTAAAATCAGTCTGGCAGGAGGTGAGGGATGAGATAGTACAGCCTGGACCTGAAGAGTCAAGGTGCTGATGTGATGTTGGGGTACGGAAGCTATCTGCATAATGGTGTTCAGTTGAGCCCCCATAAATTCCAAAGTTTGCAATGGCAATGGTTGTGACTTTTCTGGCTTTATGGTGATGCCTAAAAACTGGGATATCCAGTAGAGATAACCCTTGGCCTGAGATAGTTGATACTAGCTGGGGGCAGTTAGGAACCAATCATCTAGATACGGGAAAACCAGAAACTCGAAGCAAGAGATCAGCTGCAATCACTGCCATGCATTTGGTAAACACCCAGGGGGCTGTGGTGAGACCAAAGGGTAAGGCTCTGAATTGGAAGTGACTGGCTCCCATGTGGAAGTGCAGGTGACTTCTAGAGTGCCTGTCTACAGTGATGTGATAGTACATAGCCTCAAGTTCACAGAGCACATCCAATCATCTTTCCTTAGTAATGGAAGCATAGACTGAACCATAATCATCCGGAACGTCTCTTTATTTACATATAAAGTGAGTTTGCTTAGGTGCAAGATAGGCCTCAAGTCTCCCGTTTTCTTTGACACCAAAAAGAAAAGGGAGCAAGTTCCGGATCCTTTCTGCTTGGCTGGGACCTCTTGGAAGACTCTCTTTTGTGATAATTTTTGATTTCTAAAACTGCCAATTCCCTCTGGCTAGGTGGAACATCAGACAGCTTCTTTTGAATTTTTGGAGGGGCTAGAAAAAAAGAGAATGTAGTGTCCTCAGGATATTATGCTTTGCACCCAAGCATTTCTTGATATTTGGGCCCAGGTGCATGCGTGCAAGGAAAAACGGCCCCCTGACTGCCTTCATAGCTGGATAGTCAGGCAGCACTTCAGGAGCACTGAAAGGGCTGATCAGAAAAGAGGTCCCTAAAGACCTGGTTTTGTGGCTCCCCTTTTCCTCTAGGGCAGCGTCTCCCATCAAAGCCCCCTCTGCCTCTGGAGGGATACTCTCCACCATGATCAGGAAAAGTTCTTTGAGACTTTCGGAACCAAACCTTTTTAGCCCCTCTCTGATTCCTTGATCCCCATGGCAAACAAGGTCTTACCCTCATATTCGCTGCAGGTCAGGGTGTCTTTAACTGATGGTCTGAGCAAGGCAGAACCAAAGGGGACATTGACAAAAGACACCTTAAAGGGCTCCACAAAATCATAAAGCCTCATCTATGCATGTCTACATATCACAATGCCAGTGCCGGCTGCCCTTGAGGATCCTTCCGCTGAATACGAAATGAGCCTCATGGAAGAATTTGCCATGGAAGTAAGAGTGGCCAGCTTTGGGGAAACCTTATCAACATCTTCCTTAGGCATGAACTCTGCCAAGGACTCAGAAACTTCCTTAACTAGGTTTCTTTGTAGGCAAATGAAATGTGCCAACTAATTAAACTCTCTAAGCGAAAAAGTTGCTGAAGCGAAGGTGCACTTCCAGAACCTGTTCAGCCCTCTGGACTCCATGTTTGGCAGATGGACAGTAGAGCTCTGTTGTGTGAACTCTTTGTAGCTGCTGCTACCACCATTGCTTCAACTGGGATGCCCTTACTCCAAAAAGTTCAACCTTCAGAGTGAGAAAGGATTATGTCTAGGCGCTTTGGTACTGGCTCTATGGTAACCGGCACTTTCCAGGCCCGATGGGTGAAGAGATCTATAAGAATGTCCACCAGGAGGGACTATCCAAGATGTAGACAGGCCTGCCCTGAAGGCCTCCAGGAACACGGACTCCTCCGAAGAAGGATTTTTGGACAACCAGTCACCTCTTTGTTTTAAAATTTCCAAGATGTCTGCAAAGGAGATATCAATCCGGTAGGGATTTGGGAGACCCTTCTTCCTCATCATAGTCCGCATCCTCATTAAGGGACTCCCTTGCGGAGTCCAAGTGCCTCCTCTTGCATCTCCTCTTCCGTGGGATCTTCTCCGTGGGGTATTCAGTGGAGGAGTCAGAAGAGGAAGGGGCCACCTCAGGTGGAGGGGTCTGGAGGTCCCTAGAGGGAGGCTGACCCTGGACAGAAATGGAAAGTTCAAGACCCAGATCTGATGCAAGAACACGGGGAGAGGCAGAAGTCAAAGGGTCCAGTTCTCTACCAGCAGAGAAGGCCTTTTCCAAAACCAGGAAAGCTGAAGGCCCTGGGGACATACTTCCCCACTTTCTTGGAGTCAACGTCCCTGATGAAGGTAGGAGCACCCCAGAACCTTGATCTCCAAACAGGACCAGATCTGCACTGTTAATGGCTGAAGCTCCAAGGGAAGGGAAAGATCTGATAAAATCAGAGCCAAACACCACCCCTCAGATCTGGCTGCAACATCATGGCTCCTGGACTCACTCTGATCCAAGGATCTTGGAGCAGAGGCAGTCAAAGCTACTGTCAGGGTTAAGGAAGCAAAGGTCCTCTGATCCAACCCCGAATCTTTTGGGAGACTGCTGTCCTGGGGCTCAAAAACCACTACTCGGATCGAAAAAGGAAGGAGTACGGGCACTCTCAGATCCACGAGGGGATGGAGTTGAAAGTACCCCCATCTGGATCTGAGCCTTGATAATGGACCTAGCCATTTTGTCCACATCATCATATAGGCTCCTACAGGATATGGAAGACGCCACTGAAGAGGGCCGTGAATGCCTAGGAGTCTGAAGAATCTTTGTCGGTACTATGGGAGACACAGATCTGATAGATCCCTGGATGACTGAATCCTAGACTCCAGATCTGGGGATTTCTGGTTGGGGGACTGAGGAGCTGTTCAAGAGCCTGGATCTGATCCCTTAGGATCCAACGAAGCAGTAGAGATAAGATGGCGAGATGGTGCAGTCAGAGCCAACTTGGAGGACTCTGCCCCAGAAAAAGCCCTGCTTGGAGCCATCAAATCTGTTGGATCCAAAAGATCAGACTCTTTTGCTAGTTTTGCAGGTGGCTTCTAAGACACCCTAGAGTTTCCTTATGGCAACACATCTTAGCCTCAGAACCCTGGAATCATGTTTGTACCCATTGGCAACAAATGAGATCTGAGAAGGTTGAGCTAAGAGCAGAGGATTATAGGTAAGGGAGGCGCTCGAGTCTGGAAGCTAAGTCTGGTAAAAGGCAGCTGAGCCAGATCCGAGGGGTCGGATTCCACCCATCAGTGAAGTAGAATGAGGATGACAACATCAGATGCAACTGTTTTGATAACTCCAAAATACAAAACCTTTTAGCACAAACAGCTATTGCCAAACGTAGGTAGCCTATAACAAGGATAAACAACCATAGATCCTGTAGAGGTATTAGAAACACTTCAGAAATTCTATGAAATTCTGCATAAAGCAGAGAAATGTGGAAATCAAGAAAAAGTACAAATGGAAATATTTATGGAGGAATTAATATGCCAAGGTTAGAGGTAAATGAGGCTCAATTACTAAGAGGATAGGATGAGATGAGATAAAAATGGTGATGTATAACCAAGCTACAGGAAAGTCCCCAGGGACAGATGGTATTCTTGTGGAAATTTGGAAGCTAGAAGGGAAGAAAGTGATAAAGAACGGGAAGGTTTTGTTTAACAGTAATTTAAAAGGAGGAGATGCACCAACATCCTGGAAGAAAGCTGTGGTGGCTGTAGTACCTAAAGATTACAAAGGATCAACAGATCCAGTTTTGTATAGGCCCATTTCAATTCTAAACCATGATTATAAAGTGTTTAATGTCTATCATGGCTAAAAGAATGGCAAAGGTGATGCCAAAATTGATAGATATGAATCAATGCAGTTTTATAGAGGGGAGGCAAACATTTGACAACATTAAAAGAACAATGATGATCCAGAGGGAAGCAGGATGCAAGAAAATACCACTGCCGTTGGTGGGTCTTGATGTAGAAAAAGCATTAGAAAGAATAAGCTGTTTTTTTATGAGCAGGGCTGACAGATATTATAAATATTCTTTCCGCAAAGCAACAATGAAATTACATGTATGCTGCAATGCAAAAAGAAAAGTATACTTTTTATTAATACAAGGTTTTGACTTGTAAAGCAAGGATTAACTTGGAAATAAATGTCTCTTTTTAAAAAGCAGAAGTGTAACACATAAACTGCGTGCTGAAGTAAGCATCTATCTCAGACAGACATCTGCTAAAATAAATGTAAATATGTTTAAAAATGGTTCATGGAAAAAAGAACATGTCTAGTTTTGCGGGCTAAACATAACTGTAAATGACATCCTGTTATAATAATAAGGAAGTTTGTTCAACAGAGACTTTTCGTAAAGACTTCAGATACAGAAACCAAAGAAGAACAAGTGACAAAAACAGAAACCAGTCATGCAAATCACAAGGACATTGAAAATAACATCTGCTGCCCTTTGAAAAGGGTATATAAACTGGACATTATTTTCTCTTCTTCAGAGATGTATTAATCAAGTGTGCATTGATTCAGTTAATGAGAACCAAAATACTTTTTCTAGTTGTGTTATAATAGAATTGAAATAATCACAGACAGTGTAACTACTTGGACAGATTAAACTATAATGGAAACAGCAGTATGGTGCGAGTCTGGTGATTCTGACATTTTACAATTTAACAGGGCAATGGAAACCTTTGCATTCCCTGACAAAATTATAAGACTGATTAGGACAATATATGAGGTATTGGAGGTGAAAATTAAAGTGAGGGGTTGCTCTCTTGTAAGTTCTGTTTGAGCAGAGGAAACAGGAAGGAGATGTCCTCTTCCCTTTGTCATTTGCATTATATTTAGAACCACTGGCAAAGAAAATAAGGGACTCAAAAATTAAAAGATACAACCGTTATTGTAGTCAGTTGGCTTTATTTGCAGGTCATATTTTATGCCTAATAAAAGCAGAAAAGGACATTTCAGATTGTAGAACAATCTGATAAAGTTTCAAGTCTTTACAGGATACAAAATTAATTATGCTAAAACAAAGGCTACAGCTGTAAACTATGTACCCACACATAAACTGGTTCAGCAATACCCATATTTATTTTATTTTATTTATTTTATTCCAGTTTGGTGACCGGGGAGGTCCACTGGGCCAAAGAGCCCATTTTCAGTGGAGGCCCGGGGAGAAAAGCTCCACAATACAATGTTACAAGACATAATGATAAAAATTTTGTTTTAGAAGTACAAATAAAATTCAAGGATAAAAATGATTTACATACAAAAGAACATTGTGACAACCTACATCTTCAGATCACATTTTTAGAAATAGAAATAGAATTCAAAGATAAAAATGATTTACATACAAAAGGTTGAATTTTTTAAATCTTAGGTAGTAAGCATTCAAGTTGGTAGTTCTCCAATTCAGTAACATTTGAAGTTAAGGAAAGAGTCTAGGAGGATGACAGGAAAATTGCATAGGGCTGGGAGTAGTTGTTAAGTTACCTTAGCAATGTGTGACTAAGAGATAAATATGGAGGTAATGAAGGTTAGCCAGGAGAGAAGGCAGGGGGAGCTTGGGGGTATAGAGTGAAGTGTGCAGTTACATTTTCGGTGAGTATGCAGGTAGGAGAGGAGTTGAGTTTTGAAGGAGTGTAGGAGGAATGTATTTAAGGGGAAGTAATACAATGAAGTATGTGGGAGTGTGGATTAAAAGGATTGTTTTTGCAATGATACTTTAAATATAATTTGCCTGTATAGACCCCCCGCCCTGATTCAAATAAGACAAGATTTTTCTAAGCTTATAAAATGTTTATATTCTATAAGTGATGCACACTATTTAAGAGACATCAACCTTCCAAATTTTAAGTGGTTGGGCAACAAAAAAATATACTGATGTGAAGGACACATTTCAAAAATGCCTTACAGACAAAAGTTTAGCACACATCATTTGTGTTCCAAGTTGTGATGTTCTTGACATACCAATTAAATTCCAAGATGACTTAGACAATCGTCTCGCCTCCTTGAACAGGCAAGCCAGTGAAAAATCATTAGAGGAACTGTGAGGAAACAACAAAAAGATTGTTCTTGAAGAATGCAACAAGTCTTTAAAACCAGCAGTAAGGCAAAACAAACAGAAATGGATGTGCAATGCAATGCTTTAAAACATAGAGAGGCCAAGACGAAAGGAGAAAAGCAAATGGTTAAAGCAGCTTATCTGATCATTTCCAAGAGGAGCAAGGTAAGATAAAGAAAAATAATGCCATGACGTGTACGGAATTAGAAGAAGAAAACATCTGATGGAGAGCAAGATCGGCCTTCCTAAGGTTGGGTTTGTATGCTGAAAGATGCCCAAGATGCCATACTGAATGAAGCCAAGGAAATCAAATGTATGTGGCAAGAATACGCAGAGTCCTTATATCAAAAAGATTAACCAATTCAACAGCAGTTCTAGGCTAGAACATACAAACAGGAACCAATATTGATGAAGGAGGAGATTGAGGCAGAAAAAAAAACTTTACCAAAAAAAAAAAAAAAAAACAAGCCCCTGGTTCTGATGGAATTCCAATAAAAATACTGAAGTGCTCAAATGAAGTTATTGCTCGGCTGACAACACTATGCCAACAAATATGGGAGTCATCATCATGGCCAATTCCATATTTCTCCCAATACTGAAGAAAGTCTATCCTACTGACTGTTCCAACTACTGTACAATCACCCTCATCTCACACACTAGCAAAATGTACTCAAAATCATACAATGGAGACTGCAACCTTATCTGGAGTGGAACTCACAGATGTGCAAGCTGGATTCTGAAAAGGAAGAGGAACATGAGATGATATTGCAGATGTAAGATGTATCCAAGAAAAAGCCAAAGAATATCAGAACATGTACATCTGTTTTATTGATTAAAAAAAGACTTTTGATTGTGTAGATCATGAAGCCTTGTGGTCAACTTTGAGAAGTATGGTTGTGTCTGAGCACCTAATAATTCTTATGCATAATATCTACTCCTATCAAGAAGCAACAGCCCAAACTGAACAAGGAGAAACAGAATAGTTCAAATTCAACAAAGGTGTGCACCAAGGATAACTCCTTTCTCCTCATCTGTTTAATCTGTATGTAAGGCAAATCATCAGAGAAATAGGGCTGTATGACAGCAACTGTGGAGTGACAATTGATGGCTGAATTATCAGCAACCTTTGTTATGCCAATGGCACAACAATCTTGGCGAAAAGTTAAAATGACCTGAGACATTTACTATGAAGCATTGAGGAGCATGGTCTCAAGATGGGCTTACACCTCATATGAAAAAGACGAAGATACTTACAAATGGCAGTACACCCAACTTCAGTCGTGATGGACAAAACATCAAAACTGTCAATAACTTTGATCTTCTTCGGTCAGTTATTACTATGGAATCAGCAAATAGCATGGAAATTCAACATTGTCTATGTATCAGAACAGCAGCCATGCAGAGTTTAGAAAAAGTGTTTAAATGTAAAAATATGTCTCTTCATGTGAAGATCACATTAGTTCAAGTCATCGTTTCCTCAACAGCATCACATGCCTGTGAAAAATTGGACTACAAAGAAGATCAAAACCTTTGAGTTGTGGTGTTGCCATAAACTGCTATGAACATGGACTGCTCATAAAACAAAGCAATCAGTCATTGCCAAAATCCAACCCAACTGCACTGTGGAAGCTCAAATGTCAAGGCGCAAGCTATCCTATTCTGGACACATCATGAGTGGGAAAGCATCACTGGAGAAAGACATTACGATTGGTATGGTAAGTGACCAGCGTAACAGGAGAAGAACTCAGATATTCCAAAAATGGACGTCCAAAAGGCTGAAGTTGAGTAAAAATAGTTTTAATAAGTGATAAATGTACACAAAACAAATTGGTGAGCTCTTTCACAGCTTACCCGCTTGTTCAGACCATATGTTGGAGTTTCCGAAAACTTGAATGTAAAAAAATGTTTCTGCATGGGGGCAAGCCCCCTGGCACCCCAACACCCCCTATAAATTATATACACCAACTCTGAGATCCCACTACATTGGTGAAAATGGTGAATTCCCCATTTAAGCAGGTCTATGTAGATTGCAAATTATATATACCAACTCTGAGATCACACTACAGTGGGGAAAAGGGTAAATTCTCCAAGCTGTCAGTGCTCTGCAAACACAGAGAATTTTTTTTTTTTACATTTGAGTTTTCGGAAACCTGAACATATTGTATCAACCATATGAATTTCAATTTTCTGAAACTTGATAATATGATAGAAACCTATCCATCTATCTATATATTTACTTATTCAGTCATTTAACTTTTTTTTATTTTGTTTCAATTAGTGATATTAGGTAATGGCTTTCCACCAGTAATCTTATGACTACAGTACTACTGTTATAGGACAATGGTCACTTAAATCATTAAACCATTGTCAAATAAGAAATTTCAAATTTTTGACATACATTTTTCTATAATCAGCAAATCACATTATAAATATTGCTTTAGCTTGTAAATGCTGGCTATAAATTGTTATAACTTATTAATTTTCTGAAACTTGATAACATGAGATAGACGCACAGAATTTTCTATGGTCAAGACCAAAAAATCGAAGTTTCGAAACTTTGGACTGTTTAAATGGAGACCACGTATAGTGCGGAATAGTAATACTTACTGTTTTCCTTGCTGTAGTGCGATCTTGGAGTATTTAATTAGCAGGGGTGTGGGGAATGCCCTGCAAAAACGTAAAAAAAAAAAAAAAGTTTTTTTTTTCTTTATTGTCTGGTCTTGAGCATAACAAATTCGAAGTTTTGAAACTTTAAAATTTAGAAATAGACCTATATATATATATATATATATATATATATATATATATATATATATATATACATATACATATACACACACACGCACATATATATATATATATATATATATATATATATATATATATATATATATCTATATATACACATACATACACACACACATACATATATATATATATATAGGTTTACTATCATTTAACAGAACCACACACTGTCGACTCCAACTTGCAAAGTCCGAAAACTGAAAGATGATAATGCTGAGCACCGATACTTCCGACTGACAGATCTCACCACCTTCTCGACCCATGTTAATGCTTGTTCCTAGGTCCAGAGCAGTAGGAAATGTTGAATTCTGTATTTATTTTATTCGGCATTAAAGCTTTTCGCGAAAGTGAGTCGAAGATATGATGACTCATCCAAGTCTGATTCAGTAAAGTGATAGTAAACTATATATATATATATATATATATATATATATATATACATACACACACACACACACATATATAGATCTATTCTTGATATATGAAATTTGAACACTATAAAAGATTAGATTTGCTGCACTATAAAATGTATTATATTCATCTACTGAATGCACTTATATATAAGAAATATGTGCAATTTATGTTCTGATACAGCTGACACAACTATCGGTAACAAAAGAGAGAAAGACCATGCTAGTACAGGATTTCTCAAGCAAATTTGATTTACTTTTGCAATATGTGCAATGATAAATTATGTGAAATTCTTATGCTGGTGTAGCATATCTCTTCAAGCTTCTCTTTTTTTTCATTACATTTGTTCCATTCTTTCCCATGTAAAACTTGATTACTACAAGAAAGAAATATGGCTAGTGGATAGTACATCTGCAAGATGAAACTCTAGAATGTAATACATATTAGTCTAAACTCACATGCTTTTATGCATAACTTGTGCTTTATCATTTACAAAATTAGTAAGCATCATTAAATAGTGATAAGAATACTTAATCTCACTAATAAATGTTTACTATATTAAGGAATATATAATTACACAAGATATTCAGTAATAACTACGAGTTAACTGTAGCAAGGATTTCTTGAGGAAATTGCAATTGTTAGGTTGGTTAAAACAGTTAAGTGATTAGCTAGTTTAGAGACGTTAAACAAGGCTAGTAACTTGGGTATCTATGACAAAGGAATTTTTTTGGACCTAAAAAGTAAATTAATTAATTAATTAATTTTAGAATTTTTTTCTTTGTTCCCCCTTCATGTTAGATTCAAAGAAACAGAAACAGAAGAACATATTATATGTGAGATAATTTTAACACTGTGAATATAAAAGTCACAAATTGGTTCAGACTGAGCAATGATTTCAGCCAACAGAAAAATAACAAAACTTTCAAGGTATTTGTTTTCTATTAATTAAAATCAGTGGTATCAGCAGTGATAATAAAAGATCACTTTTGCATTCCTGAATTTGAACAAAGCAGGAATAATATTGCTCCAAGTCCCAGACTTACTCCAAAAAAGATGTTAAACTTTGAATAAAATAAATCTTGATGTATAGGTTGCTGCTTCTTTCAGGAAAGAAATAATTACTACATTATGGAAAAATCTACAGCAATGCCAAAAGTTTTGTTTAAATAAACAGGAATGATTGCCATAGCAACTGTTCAATATGATACAAATCTTTACATTAACAAACATATTAGTTTCCTGACACTGGAGTAAAGTCACAAAATACTATCTAGAGATTCTGTTACAAAAATACAAAATAAAGTATTAATATAGTACCCAGTTTTAATTGTATCTTAAGTAAAAAGACACAAGAGAAAGAAAAGAACCCAGGATTTCAAGTCCAGCAAAGGCCCTTAAGAAATGGACAGAAAATCTAGATCTCAAAGATTTAATGAATTGTACAGAAAAAGGTTCTCTTTACACATTACTTGTACACCTTTGAGACACAAACTACACTAGAAAGTATATCCTGACTAAAACTGATAAAGCCACAAGTTATATATCCCATTTCAGATCACAGTGCTCTTGTTAAATCTACAAATAAATAAAAAATAAATGTTCAAATATTTTCAAGAATACCTTGATATACAACAAAAGTAAGAGATTTCAAAGAGCAGATGACCTAAGAAATTATAGACTTCTCTCTCTCTTTCTCTCTCTCTTGCGGCTTTTCCCAGTTAGGGGTCGCCACAGCAGATCACCTTGTCTGCTCATGATTGGCAGTGGAGTTTTATGGTGTCGAGTTGCCAGCCTGGCGCCCAATCTTACAAGGAAGGCACACACACACACACACACACACTCATGCCTAGGGCCAATTTTAGCGTGCCCAATCCACTTGCAGCATGTCTTTGGGGATGTGGGAGGAAACCAGAGCACCCGGAGGAAATCCACATGACCATAGGGAGGACATGCAGATTCCGCACAGATAATAGGAAAGTTATGACATAATACCTTGGGATTTTTTTAAAGTACATCTTTTTGGAAAAATTAAAATTTGATACAATAAAAATGTATAATATGGAACGAAAACCTCAAAAAAGAAAAATACAAACTGCCAAGTTAGAGAAAAAGCCCTAAAACTAATTTAGAAATTGTGATAAATCAAAGAATATCAAAAAATTCTTACATATAAAATTGAAATAGTTTTAGAAATAGACTATAATCATGAGCAAGTACACCAAAAATCTCCATAGGTTAGTGAATAGATGCAAGTTAGCGAATATACTGAATCAAATAAAAATGCTGTAAATCATAAAACAGGGAAACATACACTGAAGAAATGTTTAAATATTTAAAACTGCTGAAAAAAATTAAAACAAAATATGATCACGTTGTATATTAAGAACCAATGGAATTTCTAAAGAACAAAAAAGGAAGTTAAACTTGGAACAGTGTTGAAATTTGTTAAAGGATGTAAACAAGTGAGATTAAAGAAAGATTAGGAAAATTATAGTCTTTATATCTCCTAGTATAGATAGAATACTACATGAGACAAATGAGTCATTTCCTCAGGAAATATTTCTCTTTAAGAGTTTTTATTAATTGAAAATAAGAACAAAATCCTGCCATCATGGAGATATCTTGCAATCTCTCATATAGCTGGCAAGGTAAGGACACATACCTTACCTCCACATATATATCTCTCTCTTTACTAAATACTGATTATAAAATATTCACTTCCAAAATTACTAAATAGATTGAAATCACTGTAGAGAGATTAAAGCATAAAGACTACACAGGGTGTGCAATGAACAAAGACAGGATAAAATAAATTTAGATCTGAAGAAAACATTTGATTCTGTAAATTGGAAATATATGTTTAAAGCATCAAAATGATTTGAATTTGTGTTAATTCATTAATTTTATAAAAAATATGTATAACAACTCTAAAGCTGAGCCTTCCTATTCCAGCAGTAAATTTATATAAAGGGAATAAATAGGGATATCAGGCTTCTCCATTGCTTTTTAAATTAATAATTGAACCTTTTGCAAATTATACATATATGTGCGTCTGAGACAACACACAACCTGACTGATGTATGTGGCATAATCTCTCTCTCTCTCTCTATATATATATATATATAAAGAAAAAGAATTGTATCCACACAGTAGAATAAAATGTGTCAAGTGGAAGGGTAACCAGCAACTTCGGTCACCTCTGAAATTCACAATGGAAGGTCAGGTAAAAGAAAGGATCTAAACTGTGAGCCATGCCTTGAGATAGCACCAGCAGTCACTTCAACAGAAAGAGGACCTTTGGACTTACAATGAAAAAGTTACACTGTATCCCAGGGAACTTGTGAGCTTTAAATGACAACTTTTTCAGGAACCACTGATCAATGAGGAGAAGCACTGGTCATTTATCCCTTTGTTTGAGTCAGACATGGAATCAAAGAATAATTGGAAGGCACACAACAATAGCTCCAGCCCAAAAGGGAAGAAAGTATCCACCATCAGCAACCTCATATCTTGCATAACCAAGTCAAAAAGGAATGCCACCACAAATTTTCAAGTGTCAAAAATGTCAATCTCTATGGTGCCCTACTCCAAGAAGATTTGAACAGGACTTCCAAATTGTTACATTCAGGAATGGAAAAGTGACTCTCAGTCAGCAAAATCAACTCCCAAAAGAGGAAAGCCTCTATGGCCCACCGTCAGATCCATGTTACCTCTCCACAGAGGCTAGGAATATAAATCCACATTTTACTTCTTGTTAAGGTACCAACACAAGACAAACTAGTTATGTGATCACATCAGGAAGAGTTCTGACCTCAGTTCCCTCTCCAGAGTCATCAAGCAAGAAGTGTTACCCATAGTTTTGACCGAGTGAAATGGTGACTCTTTAAAGAAATATCTCATACGGAGACTATTGGGAGCTGTATTCCAATACAAAGCCTGGTAGCAGGAATTTCAACACAAGAGACTCAGAAGCCACTGATATCTTGAAGTCAACTACATAACACCCATTCTCAAGTCAAAGGCACAATGAAGACTCTGGCCACTGTTATGCTTAAATGAAGCAGCAGAGTTTGAATCTGGACTTTGTTGCACCCTAAACAAGGCTGTTAAGCCTCGGTGCTCTCTGTGGGCAGGAAGCTTAAACACCAGTATCCTGCTCTTTCCAGATGGAGGTAATCTTCTCGAATGGACTCGGAGTACACTTGGTTTATAAAAATGCCTAGAACCTGCAAAGACAGGAACCACCCACAGCAAGTCAAATGAATCTGCTATACGGACTCCAAATTCTGTCATGCCAAACAAAACCAGAAATGCAACCAAGGTGGCAGGATGCAGCAGGGGTATGACTCCTTTCACAGTCATTTTCATGAACTTGTAAACATATATCTGCTCATGCTGAATTATGTGATATCTTAAAACGTAAATTTCCTGCTCTTCTTCAGAATCAAGGGGAAAAAGTAAAAGCTTTGGACTCATTGCAAATGAGAGTCACAGACCCTAAAATCCATATGAGAAATATATAAGGCTTTCCCAAAGAGCTGTGTGTGGGTGTGGGTATGTGTGTGGGGGTGTGTGTGACCCGTTCCATGAGTGGAAACATTTTTTGGAAAAAGGGCATAACAGCTCAAAGATATTAGCAAACTCACTGATGTCTTGAAAAGTAATGGTCTTTTCTGCTGGCTTTCCAAGCTGCACGAAAGTCAGGCTCATTTCTGGATGCTCACATCTGTATGTCAGGACTGTAAATTCTGGGTATTGTAGCTGGTCTGCTGAAAGAATAAGCCAACAAAGGCAGAGGTTGCAATAATGGCTGATGTTTGGACAGATAGTTCAAGCAGCAAATGAGTTTTTCTTCCTTGGCAAATGGGCATGTCTAAAAAAAGCTGTGGAGGCTGAGGGTGGGTCATAGGGGTCCCCCTACTGGGGAATGGTCTATTTTCTTTTTTACATATCTTCAACCAAGTCCTGACAGACCTACTAATGAGCATCCAGTATAGTTTGCTTAAGCTCATCTTTGATGGAGAACGGCCACAACTACACCATCCTGCACAGTCACATACCACATCTTACTGCCATAAGCATTGTATCAGTATGGGCAAATTGTCAGGGGCCACATGAAAACCTACAATGTCAGATGAGTTAATCAACATTTCTATGACCTCAGAGTCAGAAAGCATTGAAAGATTTTCCAGTGCCTAACCCACTAGGGACTGCTTGAATGTAGACTGGTGAGTTAAGGCCTAAGCTGCAGTATAGGAGAAGAAAAGTACAGTTGTGTACTTACCATAAATGTAGATGTTCGAGTGTATTCACTGTTGCAGTCATTACAATTGGGTTATCCTGCTGGCAGGCTATGTGCAGTCGGCCTGAATTTCAAAGTCTAGGTCCGGCGTCGGTTGCTGTTGCCTCCTCCCTGATGTCAGTGCTTCAGGGGTATAAAAGATGCAGCTGACACCATTTTCTTCAGTTTTTCTCGCCCCAGATGTCAGGTGTCCCCAAAAGGGTAGCCTAAAAATATGTCAAAGCATGCATGCACCAAGGTAAATTTTTCCTTCATCTATAAGCAAATGTTGTTGTTGTTGTTGTTGTTGTTGTAATACAACACATAAGTTGTATAGAATAGAGAAGTACAGATAAGTTCCAGCAAAGATAAGAGGGATGGTGGAGGGTAACCTGGACTGCAACAGTGAATACACTCGAACATCTACATTTATGGTAAGTACACAACTGTACTATGTTCATTGTGTTTCACTGTTGCAGTCATTACAATTGGGTTGAACCCCCAAGCTAAAGTTGGGAGGCTGGAGATAAATAGGATTAGGAGCGGCTAGGAGGCCCTGCAGAATTGCAGTGGCAAAGCCTGCCCTGGATTTAGAGTAGAGTGGTAAGTGATAGTGCTCTGTAAAAAAGTGTGCACTGAACTCCAGGTTGCAGCCTCTAAAATGTCTTTGGTTGGTACTCCTCTGAGGAAGGCTGCTGAAGTGGCTGCTGCTCTGGTTGAATGTGGCCTAATGCCCTTAGGCACTGATTTGCCATGTTGTGAATAGCAGAAACGAATGCAGTGGCCTATCCACTTTGAAATAGCCTGCTTCGAGATAGCCTTTCCTTGTGATCCTGCAGCATATGCCACTAGTAATTGCTCAGTCTTTCTGAAAGCTTTCGTTCTGTCCAAGTAGAAGCGCAGCTGTCTGTGTATGTCCAAAGAATGCAGAAGTCTCTCACCCTTATTCTGTGGGTTTGGGTAAAAGGTAGGCAAATGAATAGTTTGGTTAAGGGTCACACTGGACACTACCTTAGGCATAAATGTCGGGTTTGTCCTCAGAGAAACCCTATCTGGATGGAAAATGATAAAAGGTTCCACAGCCATGAGTGCTTGTAGCACTGAGACTCGTCTTGCAGAGGTTATTGCTAGGAGCAGAGCTGTTTTCCATGATAAAAATTTTATATCAGCTGTAGCGGCTGGCTCAGAAGGAGGCAGGGTGAGTTTTTACAAGACATAATTGAGGTCCCATGCAGGTATTGGTGCTCTCCTTGGAGGCATTAGGTTTTTGGCTCCTCTGAGGTACTGCCTTAAGTAAAGGATGAGAAAAAATAGGTGGCTCTGTATTGTAATGAGCTGAAATGGCAGACGCATGAATCTTAATTGATGAAAAGGATAGGCCTTTGTCCAGCATCTCAGTCAAATATTGCAAAATCTGAGGAATATTTGGTACAGTCGTGTCAATCCCTTGTGCCTGGTTCCAAGCAGAGAATCTCTTCCATTTTTCAGCACAAGATTTTCTGGTACTAGGCCTTCTGGCCTCCAAAATAACATCCATCATCGCTTTAGAGAGAGGTGTGTTTTGAATGATTACATTATCCGCCATGCTGCTAGATTTAAGGTCTTGAGTTGGCTGTGCAGGATCTGACTGTTGTGTTGGGACAGTAAGTGAGGAATTTGAGGTAATGCCCAGGCTGGGTATTGAGACAAGTTCCTTAGGACTGGGTACCAGTGCTGGCGGGGCCAGTCTGGGGCAATCAGTATCATTTTTGGCTTCTCTTGTCTGACTTTTAGGAGTACCTTGGGGAGGAGAGGCAGTGGAGGAAAAGCATATACTGTTAAGTTTTTCCAGCTGAAAGATAGAGCATCCACTTTCCATGCTTGTTTGTGATAAGTCCTTGTGTAGAATCTCTGTAGTTGGCAGTTGTGAGGGGAGGAAAATAGATCTATGTTCGGGCAACCCAATTCCTTGTTATCATGCTGAAGACTTGAGGATCCAATTTCCACTTGTGGGGATCCATGAGGTTTCTGCTTAGTCTGCCAGAGTATTTATATTTCCTGGCAGGAATTGTGCCTGCAGATGTACTTGGTAAGTCAATGCTGTGTCCCACAAAGTCATGGCTAGTCTGCATAGGGGGTAGGAATGAATGCCTCCCTGCTTGTTTATGTACCACATGACTGGAGTATTGTCCGTCTTTATCAGTAGTTGTCCCGGATGAAGTAGATCCTTGAAGGCTGTCAGGGCATTCTGAACAACTAGCATGTCTTTTTGGTTGATATGTAGATGCATTTGGCTTGCGGACCATGTGCCCTGAATACATTTTCCTGCCATGTGCCCCCCCCCCCCCCCCCCGGCATAATCTGATGCATCTGTTGTTAATATCTGTCTGGCTGTGGGTAAAGTGAATGGATGCCCCTTGTTGTGGTGATAGGCCTTTGACCACCATCGAAACTCCTGTTGCAAGCAGGGAATGAGGGTAATTATTGTTTCCAGGCTGTGGCAATGTTGAGTCCAAACACTTTTTAGATACCATTAAAGTTTCCTCATATGCAGTCTTGCATATGGAATTAGCAGAATGCAGGATGCCATGAAGCCCAAAGCCTGCAGAATTTTTCTTGCTGATAACTGGGTCTTTGTTGCCAACATTTTGAAATAAGCAGTCAGTTGCCTTTGTCTGGCGTGAGATAAGCCATCTGGGCAGTTGTATTTAAGCTTGCACCCAGGAATATTATCTCGAGAGGGTACTAGTTTTGATTTCTTTTCATTTACTGTGTACCCTAGGCATGTTAGTAATCTTTTTACAAACGCCAGATGCTGTAGTAGAATGTCTTTGTTCTCTGCTTGAATAAGGCAGTCGTCCAAGTAAGGATATATTTGTATTCCTCTTTGTCTGCAAAATGCAATTACTGGAGCCAGGCATTTTGTGAAGACCCTGGGCGCAGTAGATAAGCCAAAGGGTAGTGCAGAGAATTGGTAGTGCATTGAGCCAGCTATGAATCTGAGGTATCTTCTGCATGATTGTCTGATTGGGACATGCAGGTATGCCTCTTTTAGGTCTAAAGTCACAAGCCAAGCCTTCTTGCCCAGCATGGGCAGAAGCTGCTGCAAGAGTCAACATTTTGAATCTTGGAATATCCAGATATGCGTTTAGAATAGATAGATCCAGTTTTGGTCTCCAGGCTTTGCCCTTTCTGGGCACTAAGAACAGTCTTGAGTAAAATCCTTGTCCCTGCTCTTGCTGTGGTACTTGCTGAATGGCCCTCATGTCCATCAGGGATGACACTTGCTTTTGTGCCTCTGCCCATTGATTTTTTGGCAGGTCTGGCAAACCGTCTGCCCTTGGCAGGGTGTGAAAGTGAAACCTGTAGACTTGTGACACTATATCCAAGACCCATTTGTCCTGGGTTATTATGTGCCAATTTTGAGAAAAAATTGCTAGTTTTCCCCCTAAAGGCCAGAAGATAAGTGCTTGGCGCAGGCAGGGGGAAGTCACTGGGAATGTTTCCTGTATGGCTGTGATTTGTCTTCTCCGCTTCTGGAGGTAGACGTACCCCATTGTTTAGACCTGTATGAGCCTTGGGGCTGGGATCTGCCTCTTTGTGGCCTGTCTGACACTGGAAAGGACCAATTCTTTTTAGGCCAGTGCCTGCTAAATCTTGGAGGCTGTACCTGTAAGAAATCCTTAACTGTTTGCATAGATTTAGCTTTGTCCTCCATTTTCAACACCTCTTCTGCTTTAACACCAAACAAGGTATCATGCTGTAATGGAGCATCTAATAATCTTGTTTTAACATGATCTGGCAGATTCTGTTCCTTTAACCAAGCATGCCTCCTAATTACAGAACCCGTAACAGCGGCCCTGCAGGAGGCCTCCAGAGAATCAAAACCACATTGCAAAGTATGCTTTCCAACTTGTTCAGCTGCATGCAATAAATCCTGCATTTCTTTGTTTCCTGCACATTCAGAATTTATCAACATTTTCTGTTTAAGCAGTGACATAATATATTGCTGATATTTAAGCATATGAAACTGACAATTTACAGCCCTTATAGCCAAGGTAGCAGAAGTGTAAATCTTTTTCCCCATCTGTCCAGTGGCCTAGAATCCCTGTCAGACGGAGTAGGGTTTTTTGCAGTGGAAGCCTTGACACCTTTGGGACCCCGAGAGATAGTTTCTGGGTTAGCAGCAGGGTTCTTAAAAAGAAATGTATGTGAATCAGGAACCCTGTAGTATCTGTCTGGCTTAACAGGAGCTGGAGGTAAAGAGTCAGGAGTCAGACTAGACTCTGAAAATACATCATCTACAATGTCTAACACAGGTTGAATAGCAAGGGGCCTGTGCTGAGGTAGTAAAAGGAAGTCTCTGAGCCTTTTCTTAGATTCTGAATAATCTTGGTTCTCCCAGTGGAAATGCTCCCTCATGGTATGCAGAGATTCCCCAAAAGAATAATCCTCAGGAGGAGAGGCTGAAGGGATAGATTCTTCAGCATCAAAATCCTCATAGGGAGGAAGAGAATATTCAGAAGAGGAATCAGAAGAAATGGAAACCTGATCTGAAGACTCATATTCTGTCTCTTGCCTAGGCCTCTTATCAGGAGGGGGATGGGAACCCCTGATCAAAGTAATTAGGTCTTCGGCCATTTTGAGCATCTGTTTTTTAGGCATGGAGGCCTGTCCTTGGGGCTGTTGTACTTGTTTCTTTGTCTTTAGAGGTACTTTAGTCTTTGCCTTTGAAGCTGAAGTCGTTTTAACATATAACTGTGTAGGCCTGAAAACACCCTCAGAAGCCGATGCCTGCTCAGCGGCTCTGGACCTATCTGAGGGAATAGTTACGAGGTTCCAATACCTTGAATTTCCTGCAGCCTAGTCAGCTCCACGTGGGAGTCAGAAGCGGCCTGTGGCTCTAAAGTAGTGGGCGTCAGGGGCTGCGAAAGTGCCTCACTGAGAACCGGCGACTGGCTTAGAAGAAGTCTCGTCGTTAGTTTTGGACCTTGGATGCCTGTCCTTTTCTTTTTCTTTGCATTTCTTTTGAATTGCGGTAGTCAGATGGCTAACCGACGACATCGTGTAATTAAATCTTCTGCCAAAATAGTGAAATGCAAAATCATACCAACACTTAATAGTGCGTTGGTTAAATCTAGCACAAAACCGACAATTAGCAACGTCGTGATGAGGGCCTAGGCAAGGAATACAGTAAGAATGGAAGTCCTTAGGAGGTATTTGCTTCCCACAAGAAATACAATTATTAACTTTTTCTGACATCGGTCTGGAGCAAGAAAAAAAGTTTCCCCAACGGGGTACTTAGCTTTTAATGAAGACTTCGGATCTGAAATTCGAACATGAAAATCTCAGGAGTCGGCCGACCGGCACTTGCAAACTGCTTTTGTTTTGGGCACCGCGTGGCAAGAAAAACTGAAGAAAATGGCATCGGCTGCATTTTTATACCCCTGGTGCACTGACGTCTGGGAGGAGGCGACAGCAACCGACGCCGGACCTAGAATTTGGAATTCAGGCCGACTGCGGGTAGCCTGCCAGCAGGATAACCCAATTGTAATGGCTGCAACAGTGAAACATGATGAACATCCATCTATTCTCTCCAACAACTTAGACTCCCTAAAAGATGGTAAAGGCAAAGATGTACTGCAGTCCTTCGGACCTAAGCTGAATCACAGATGAGCTGACAACTAAGGTGGTTACAGACGATCTCACTTTAACTAGCAGCAGGCTTGGACAGATATTCACCCCTTCTTAGGAGCAAAAGCAGCAGTGATATTCTGATGCTTCTATACTCTAAAAACTGAACCTTGTTTTTATGCTCCATGGGTGGGGATTAGCCAAGGTTCCTTCTCCTTCTTCAGATGCTCATAGGCATTTCTGGGGAGGGGGGAAGGCAAGACAACTTACATGTTATTCTATGGAAGACTCCATGAGTTTGAGGATTTCTCTGAAGCAGTCATCCAAGTAAGGAGGAAAAGTTAGGGCGAGGGAGGTGGGCAAATGAACATCTTTATTCAGTAATTGTGGGCCAAGAGTGCTATGAGTCTGAACAGGCTTTCAAGGAAACTGGTACTGAGAATCATTCAATGCTTTTTAAGGAGGTATTAACATATTTGCAGGTATGGTCCCAGTTGCTTGACCTGCAAACCTTGGCATGGTATACCTTGGTGGACCTTCCCCATCTTGGGCTGTCAAGCTCTACTGAAATTAAGGAAAGCTGGGGAGAACAGTCCTTAGTACTAACTGCAATCACAGAACACATGCATGGGGACTCAAGGGACCAGACAGTCACAAGAAAACACACATCCTGGGAAGTACCCTTTTTGGGTACACCTCTTGCAGGCCTCCTCATCTGCTGAAGTGAAAAACAGGTGTGAATTAAACTCTTACCTTCTTAACAGGTAGCTGAAGACCAGCAGGGCACACAAGGCCATCCTAGGGACAGACTAACCTCCACATAGGTGATTGTATGCTTCTTCTCTTCACAATGCTCTAGTGCTTATCTGTGATCATTTTAGGGGTCCTTCCTGCTGACTGCTGCACTGGGTGCTCTCAAATTATGATGACTTTCAGATAAGGTATTCGCACAGTTTCACCTTCCTGCAAATCTGGGTTAAAATTATTTCACAGTGTTGCATCATGCTTTTTCCCAAAACAACAAAGGCAGTGCCTCCACAGTTCTTGTCTGGTACTTGAAATGTTCTACTACAAACATTAGAATCACACAAAAAAATAAATAAATAATAAAAAAACACTAGCAGGTGTGGGTACTAGGTATGCTTCCCTAATCTGCTGAGTGATGCCATGCCATGCACATCCCAGAGTTCTGTAAGAAACCAAGCTAGGGTCTGCAAAAATGGAACTTCCAGGTGCCAGCCCCTGAGAAGGCCTCCCAATACCTTATCCACATTAGAATATACCACCTCAGTATTTGCCATCAATTAAGAATGACAGTAGCATTTCTAAGAAGCACCAGAACAGGCAAATATTTCAACATCTTGAGGCACTAGAAGACACTTAGAATGACAAGAATCATTTGCACCCAGTGTTTTTCCAAAGACCTACTAATTTTCAGACATACTACAAGCACATTTCTTTGCATCCAAATTTGATTTTTTTTAGTCAATGCGGACTTGCACACAGCAGAATCAATCCGCCCCCTTCCACTTACACCACCCAAACACACTAACAAAAGACAAAACAGTCCAAGACTGCCTTCCTGTCAGTAAATATGTATCTTTATTTTCTGATTAAAATATTTACAAATATGTGAAAAAGATGGTAACACAGGTAAAAAATAGAGATAAATAAAAATTAAAACCATAAAATACACAAAAAGAAATAAAGCAATCAATGCTTAGGGGAAAAGAAACAGAAATAAAGTTTATGACTGCTCATTTATATCTAAGTAGATGAGGCTGAATAAACATGTTTTATGGGGCACTCCCAAAGCCAACTGACTGATTACGTTCCAAAAGCATAACACCTAATAAGAAAATAATCTAACACCACAGGTTTTAAACTGTGTCCTGGGAACCTGCAGCAGTCCCACAATGACCATTCAAAGCACTTTCTTAGGTAACAGCAACTCTTGGGTAGAAAGGACCCAGCCAATATAGGGTCAAAATAGTTGCACTAAGATCTTGAAAACCCATAGCAATCCAATTGTAGATTCCAAATCACATGGGCAACATGGAGGTAAACAAGGTAACTGTGAGGAAGAGAACTGTACTAACTTTACATGACTAACCTCACTGTGGTGTATCAAAAACAAGATGTGAGGATGCCAGTGCACAGACAACAGCAAGGTCTTCAGAATCCAAAGGTTAAGCCACATGATATTCTTCAGAAGACCTTTTCCAATCACCTCATCCCCATTTATACTAAACTAGCTTAATCTCTCTACCCCTTTACAGTTGCAGTTAAACTAAACACATGACTTTTACTTATTACTACGGCGATTTGCCAAAAGGACACTCTCCAGAATTGTATATAGTGTTTTACTTTGCTTTTTCTCATTGTTCTTTTGTTAACATATTTTAGTACATCTCGAATGCCTTACAATATTGTTGATTATTTTTTAAATGTATGACTTTCAATGGTTTCTTATGTAATGGGTTCAGAAAAAAAAATATTTTCTGTGCTAAATGGAGCTTTTCTCCCCAGGCCTCTGCTAAAAATGGGATCTTGTGACCCAGTTGGATGTCCCGAGTAAACAAATGTCAATAAATAAATAAGAGCACTTGACTATGCCTGACAGTGTGTCGTGGACATAGAGATTTAACAGGTTATGATTTAACCACCAGTGAAAATCCAAATTATATGCCATACATTCCTGAGGGAATGAAAGGCACAGATTTGTATCATCAGCATAATGGTGACAGCACAGTCCCCTCCATCTAATAAATTCTCTCAAAGACATTATAGGCACAGTAAGCAATAGTAATCCCACAGTGTGGAAAACAGTCTGTTGATATCAGACACAACCTTCTAGGCATGCCTGGAAAAATAGGTGAAAACGGATTCCAAAACCACTGCAAACACACCACACACAGTAAGACTAATGCTGTTCCTGGTCAAAATAGTTGCACTAAGATCTTGAAAACCCATAGCAATCCAATTGTAGATTCCAAATCACATGGGCAACATGGAGGTAAACAAGGTAACTGTGAGGAAGAGAACTGTACCAACTTTACATGACTAACCTCACTGTGGTGTATCAAAAACAAGATGTGAGGATGCCAGTGCACAGACAACAGCAAGGTCTTCAGAATCCAAAGGTTAAGCCACATGATATTCTTCAGAAGACCTTTTCCAATCACCTCATCCCCATTTATACTAAACTAGCTTAATCTCTCTACCCCTTTACAGTTGCAGTTAAACTAAACACATGACTTTTACTTATTACTACGGCGATTTGCCAAAAGGACACTCTCCAGAATTGTATATAGTGTTTTACTTTGCTTTTTCTCATTGTTCTTTTGTTAACATATTTTTAGTACATCTCGAATGCCTTACAATATTGTTGATTATTTTTTAAATGTATGACTTTCAATGGTTTCTTATGTAATGGGTTCAGAAAAAAATATATTTTCTGTGCTAAATGGAGCTTTTCTCTCTAGGCCTCTTCTAAATATGGGATCTTGTGACCCAGTTGGATGTCCCGAGTAAACAAATGTCAATAAATAAATAAGAGCACTTGACTATGCCTGACAGTGTGTCGTGGACATAGAGATTTAACAGGTTATGATTTAACCACCAGTGAAAATCCAAATTATATGCCATACATTCCTGAGGGAATGAAAGGCACAGATTTGTATCATCAGCATAATGGTGACAGCACAGTCCCCTCCATCTAATAAATTCTCTCAAAGACATTATAGGCACAGTAAGCAATAGTAATCCCACAGTGTGGAAAACAGTCTGTTGATATCAGACACAACCTTCTAGGTATGCCTGGAAAAATAGGTGAAAATGGATTCCAAAACCACTGCAAACACACCACACACAGTAAGACTAATGCTGTTCCATCTAAATTTTGTATTGAAACTTATTAGATACAACTGACAGATCAAAATGAGTTAGAACTAAGTAACAACATTTAAATCTTTGCCTTAAAATGACACCATTCTATACTCTAATGAAGACAGACTCAGTGCTGCTATGAGCAAAAAAATAAAAAAGTCTTTCCTGTAACTAGTCTAGTCCAGATACAGATTTGCTGTATCCTGGACCGTTTGTAAACTTGTGAGCCCCCAAGCCTTTCTGTGTTGGAGGTAAGCCTTGTAGCTTATCAGTGAGAGTGGTAAGCACTAGGTAGCCAATCTACCACAAGAGAAGTGGTTTCTGGCCCAGAAATTGTAGTTTATTGGCCATTTGGGCAGTTTTTCCATCCCTTTCAACTTTCTGGTTTAAAACCCCGCATTTGTATAAACTATTACTGGTGCCAGAAAGTCTGCTTTTCAGTTTTTCTCTTAGATCTTGCTAGTTTTTTCTCTCTTGTACTTCAAATATCCTAATCGCTTTGCACCTCAGCAGGTTTTTGTAGCAATTATTATAGCACACCCAAGTGGCATCAGCACTAGTCGTTCTTCATGGAAAAAGCTCCAGTACTTAGTAGTTATGACCACCCCTCCTGGCATGATTAAAGGGCAGGTTAATAAGAGAAAGCACATGGAACTGCCCTTTAATCATGCATTCACAAGCTTACAAACGCACTTGGGCATTCTGAGGCAGTATAGCAACTGCTTCATGTACACAGATAACCCTCTCCTCTTACCTCCCAACACTCAGATTTGTGAGAGATGCACTTCTATCACCAAACTGGAAGCTATGCACTCTCCAGCCAAGACTGGACTAGCTGATCAAGAGGAGAAGGTCAACACCTGCACCACACCACATGGAACACACAGTCCTCCAGAACACCCACTATCACAGCTCTCACATAAAGACACAAACCACACACCCACCTTCATGGAGGCTCCCAATAGAAATTTACTCAAACAGCAGAAACCTCCAAGACAGAAATGCACTCAACCACCAAAACACAGCACAAACCACAGGGCACATAGCTTGTCTTCACAGTATGCCCCTCAGCCTAAGGCTAAACATCTTGCCCAATACACTAATCACAGGTGTCTCAATAGTGAGGCACACAGACGTCCCACTCACTAGGTTGAATAAGGAGAAGGTTAACAGTTAGCTGTCTATCAGGTGCCAGAATACAACACATAACACATGCACTCGGGTCACTCCACAACAAGTACAAGCATGACTCTGTCATTGTCCATGTGGGTGTGAATGACTGAAATGCACCTCCCTGGACTACATGAAGAGAGACATGGTGGAGCTCTCGGATTATGTGGCCCAGACAGGTATGACACTAGCTCTGAGCAGTATCCTACCATCACCCAGAATGATACCGCAGTACAAACAAAAACTGATCGACTTCAACAATTGGCTAAGTTTCTGGTGTCTTTCTAAGGGGATCCAGTGCCTCTCTGCTTGGGATGATATGATTGATAGACATCGATGCTTTGCCAGAGATGGCCTGCATTTGTCACCTTTGGGTTTCCAGGTACTGGCTAAGGCTCTTGCCACCCCTGTAGTGCCTTTTTTAGGTGGTGTTCCAAAGACCAAATTAGCACCATAACAGCTATAAATAAATGCAATCTGAGAGTCATGCTGCTCAATGCTAGAAGTCTAAAATCTCAAGAAGCACTTGCTCGAAGCACTCCTCAAAATGGAGCACATCGACATTTGTGCTGTAAGGGAGACCTGGTTTAAAGCGGCAGAAAGCACCCCTGTGCTACCAGGCTATAACTCATTCCACACCTTTTGGCCCGAAACACAGACCGAAGCTCCAAAGATGGTGGGGTCTCCATATTCATAAAGGATATGCACACCTCCAGAATAGCAGCCCAGAATAACATATCTGATACACTTCAGGTACCACTAACATTAGGTAAGATGGTGATCCAGGTCATAGTCTGCTATAGGTCCCCATCCATGTCCCTTGACTCTCACTCCACATTTCTAAGCACCCTGGAATCTGTCAAGGTCCAACCCAACACTCTCATACTAGGAGACTTCAACTACCCCTCCATCAACTGGGAAAACTACTCGAGCACCAATACACTAGCCCAACGCTTCCTGGAATTCATCAATTCCAATGCCCTGGACTAGCTCATTCTGACCCCCACTAGAGGAAGCAACATCCTTGACCTGGTTATTACTAACATGGGCGACAGTTGCTCTACACCAATAGTCAATTCCTCCCTGGTAAGATCCAACCATAAACTAATCACCATGGAAATCCACATCTCACCCACACCCCCCCCCAAAAAGGTAACCACCTTGAAAAACTTCTCCAAAGTTGACTTTGGACTCCTACAAACAGATGTGGCTAACTTCACGGCACCCATGCCAATGGAAAATAGCTGCATGACTGCTGACTCATGCACCTATGCACTGTATGAACATGTACATAAATGCATGGAACTAGCCATACCCAACAGAACCAAGACGCTCTCCTCCATCCCCAACCATTAATATACTCTACAACAGAAGGAAGAAACTGTTTCAGAAAAAGGTAAAGTCCCAAGACTAGAAAAACTCCCTTATCAGCCTCAACAAAATGTTGAGATCCATCATCAAATCCTCTAACGCCAGCTATGAAGGTAGAATTGCGGCTGACACTAAAAACAATCACAAAGCCTTTTATAGTTATATCAAGAACCTCCACGGCAATACCAGATTTGCTCTGAGTTACTGCACAATGGTGCATCCTATACTGAGCCAAGAGAAATTGCTAACATACTGGCTGACAGATTCAGTGCCAACTTTACCCCTCTCTCCCCCCCAAAGGACCAATCACAATACCAGAAGAATGTCAGGCATCCAGCATTACTGCAGCACAGGTTAAAGCTGCATTGTCCAAGGCCAAGAATATAGCTTCTATAGGACCCAATAATATCCTTGGCTGTGTTCTACATGAATTAAAAAGCAAAGTTGCACCACATCTGTGTGCCCTGTTCAGTCACAGCCTCACCTCATGCTTTGTCCCTACCGAATGGCTCACTGCTACAGTCATCCCTCTCCATAAAGGGTAGCGACTACAGACCCTGGGTATTATCGCCCCATTAGCCTGACGAGTCTGATATGTAAAGCTATGGAGAGCATCATCACGGATCTAATTAACAAAGATATAGGAAATCTCCAAACTCTGGACCCCACACAGTTTGGCTTTGTGAAAGGGAGATCATGCCTGTTCAACCTGGTTGACTTCTTTAAGTCAGTCACCAGGGCTGTGGATGAAGGTAAGGCAGTTCATACAGCCTCCCTCGATCTGGCCAAGGCCTTTGATACCATTCCTTACTCGGGAATTATTGATAAACCCACCAAACTAGGCATCAACCCCTATATCACTAGGTGGGTTGCAAATTAGCTCACAGATAAAACGCACAGTGTGAAAGCAGCGAACTCCATGTCAGACTGTTGACCAGTCACGAGTGGATTCCCACAGGGATCGGTCCTGGGTCCTCTCTTGTTCGGCATCAACTTCTCAGAAGTCCAGGCCAATACAAAGGAACTCTGGCTGACCAAGCCCAGAGATGACTGCAAGCTGGGAGCCATTAACTCCCCATGTGATGCAGACATGCTACAGAAAGGTCTCACTGAGACCAATGACTGGTGTCAAAACCATGGCCTTAAGCTTAACGCCAAAAAATGCATCGTCATCTCCTTTGGTAAAAACTCATTTCCCACTAATTACCACATCGATGGGAGCCCTCTGAATACTGAAGGCATTATAACTGATCTGGGGACGCAGGTTGACAACAACCTCTCCTTTGACCACCACATTGCCAGTGTGGTCAGAAAGTCCTTCTTTGTGGCACATCTCATTACCAAGGGTTTTGCATCCAGGAAGAAAGAGGTCATCGTCTCTTTCTACTCTTCCCTCATTAGACCGATCATAGAGTATAATTCCCCACTTGGCATGTACTTCGCTAGACACCTACAACAGCTGGAGAGGACACAGAAGTACCTCAGAAAGAGGATCCTAGGCATTAAACGCATGTCCTACATGGACAGACTCAAAAGACTCCAGCTATTCTCTGTCTCGAATCACCTACTTAGAGACGATCTCTGCCTGACTTACAAAGCCATGTCTGACCCAGCTCTGTCAGAAATGCTACATCTAAACAAATCCCAATCCCTCTGCACCACACACTCCAGAGACCTCAACCACATTACCACAATTAACAGAACATGCTGGAGGGACAGGTTCCTCACCCAGAGACTGCCCATGCTTTGGAATAGACTTCCCATAAATGTCAAGCAGAGCAACTCACTGTCCCTCTTTAAGAGAAATCTTGATTAGTGGATGGGTAATAGAAAGCTCCCCCCGGGATCACTCCAGTAGTTCTACTTGATAGAGGCACTGGAAACTAATGTCAGGTGGCACAATGCCAGTGTACTTCTATGGGCTAGGCTTGTAAAGGCTCCAGGGTCATTAGCCTAGTACACACCTATGAACCCAAGATCCAAGAAATCATGAACCCTTAGCTATGGTTAAAGCAGAGTGTAAAATACATTCTTAATAAGTCTGCTAATAAAATGCAAGTTAAACAGATATCAGTAATTATCAAAGACACTGAGATACATGGCAGATTTTTAAGAATTATAAATAAAGCCTACCGCGGTGGTGGTGCTACGGTAGCGTTGTCACCTCACAGTAAGATGTTGTCCTGTTCAATTCTCAGCTAGAGCGTTTTGGGTGTGTAGACATGCGTGAATGGGCGTACCTTCGTTTGAAGGTTGTGCGTCAGGGCTGGCAGCTCGGCACGTAAAAATCTACTGCCAATCATTAGCGGACCGGAGTTCCACTGTGGCTACCCCTAACCGGGAAAAGCCGAAAGACACAACAACAACAACAACATAATTAACAAAGCCTGCTTTAGAATAGATGGAGAAAAAATTCTGGACCTCAGCCAACACCACAGAATCCAAAATCAGTAGATAAAGGATAGCAGGGAGGCAGACCAGAACCAGTTTGTAGCAGTATGAGTCCAAATTGCAACATGCATACTTGATGCCAAGGATCAAGATTTAAATAACTGGGCACTTGAATTTTGCTCAAAAATGGAAGAGGCTAATTTCTAGTCAAGGCCACATCAATATTACTGTCACACTAAGAGATACGCTTGATCTAATGAACAGGATTAAAAAAGGTCCTGTAGGTGGACAGGTTGACCACCATCCAAAAGGGCAAAGATGGTCAGTTAATTGTAACAGAGATCTCCCAAGGCAATAATAAAACTGTCTCTGCAAACAAGATCTCAGATTGCTGCTGATTACAGTGTTCAACCAGTTCAAGCATGTCATTCTAGAGACCAGAATGCCTCCACTAGTGTTCCAGCCATAGGCCAATCACTCCAAGGGAAAGAGAGAGCAAACATTCAAAAAATTAAAACATGGTTCACATTCCCTCAAACATATACGGCAAACATGAATTAGAGAAAACAAATCCAGAGCAGAACACTGGTCTCCAACAGAAGATGCTGAAAACACAGACAGTAAACCTAATAGATACTACTTTACACAAACTTTTGAACTCAAGCTCAAATCAGGGGGGGTTAATAAAAGTGAGTGGCACAGCAAAGGGCACTAGGTTGTAGTCAGACCAGGAAAATTATTTAAATATCAAGTCACAGGTGGACACACTCATCTAGAATATTAAGTCCAGGGTATGGTCCAACTGGTGAGTGACAGCAAAGACAAAAAAAGAGCAGGCAGTTTGTCCAGTAAATGAGCATTTGAGATGGTCCAAGTCTTTAAAAATAAATAGCCTTCACTACCACTGCTGCACCCAACATAGGGGTAGCCTGCAGCCTTTATTTCTACAATTTAGCAATGTAGAAAGCATATATTTATCTTAATTCCTGCAAGATCACACTAAATCGGACGTCGCAATGGTAGTGTTGCCACCTCACAGCAAGAGGTTCTCCGGTTCGATTCTCAGCTGAGGTGTCTTCTGTGCAGAGTCTGCATGTCCTTCCTGTGTTCATGTGGGCTTCCTCCTGGTACCCCGGTTTCCTCCCAAGTTAGAAAGACATATCTGGAGCGTTTTCTCCCCAGACCTCTGCCGAAAATTGGCCTCATTCCAAGTTGGACTTTCCCAGTTAACAAATGTTAAATAAATAAATAAAATAAATAAAATAAATAAATACATGCACATGTGTATTTCCTGCTAGAATTTAACCCGAGTCTGCCAGTGGAGTTATGCTAAGTTAATATATCTATTAAAAGGCAGGCTTTCTTTTTGTATAATCTGAATATATAAACATAGAATGCAGGTTTTTTTGTTCATAAAGCTGGGCAAGATGTAGCTGAAAGTCTGTGTGTGAATGAGCAGAGTTGGCAAGCTTATACCATGTACATTACTGCATAAAGAAATGTTCTACAGTTGTATGATTTTTTTCCCCTTTTTATGCAGCATGCTCCACTAAAACACTGCAAGCAGATGCCGCTGCAGTAGGGGGCACTATGCCTTCAGCATTTTGTTTCTTGCTATTATATCCAGTAAGGAGCAGAAAGCCCATAGATTGCAAATGGCCTTGTTAAAAAAGCAGTAGCATGAGGTGTGGGATGGCAAGGAGCAGAACAGTTACAGTTGGAAAGAGTGGTAGCTTGGGTATTTTTTTTTAAATTCAAGCAGTCAACCCAACATGGGCAGTACACATTTTTGCAGGGCTTATGGAGTACTTTACTATGGCTGGTGAATAGTTGCGCATGTGAAACAGGGTTGAAAATACATCATTGCAACCCATATTTTACATTTGTTTACTGTATTATAGGTGGACATCAGGGATGTACGCAGACAACAAAGAAGTTATAATTGTTTAGTAGGGTGGTGATTTACAGGTCAAATTACTGCTGTCACAGGCTCATTATCCTTAGTCTACAAGGCTAATGTGGTGTGTGAAACAAGATGGAATGCTAGTCACTGTGTGAAACAAATTTAAAATATATTACTGTGGTCATTATATTTTTATCAAAAATCAGATATCAGAGGTGTACTGAGTCAACAAAATGGTTAAAAATGCTGGGTGGGGGACACTGTAGATGAAGTTAGCAACTGCACTTTTGTTATTTGCTCTGTTTAACCAATGATTAATTTGGTTTTGCATAACTAGTGTGCATTTGTCTAATGTAAATTGGAATACTAAACCATGGCTGAAAATACATTATTGTGGGTCTTATCACCATTATTACTAATACTGTTATTATTTTTAACCAAAAACAGATACCTGAAGTCATACCTCTCAAGTGTACCTAAGTATGAGGAACATACCTCATTTGGGGTCTTAAAAAGTTCATGCTCCTCGAAGTTCCTCAAAGTTCCACATTGAAAGAGTCTGTCACACATTCCGTGTTAGGAATTTTTTTAAGTGAAATCCATGATAAATAGAAATTAATTATATTAATTCATTAAAGGACCTTCTTTATAAGTAAAGCCAGTATATTTTAACCATCCTATGACCTTCCTAAAGTTATTGGTAAGCTGTTAGCAAGTGTTCCACATTTGCCCATTTGTTCCACATTATGAAGGCGAGCGTTCCTCATTTGGAGATGGAAGGTTGAGAGCCATGCCTGAAGTGTAGTCGGTCAACAATATGGTTACTACTTCTGCACAAGGTATGCCTAAGGATGCAAATGACCCTTGTATCATTTGATCAGGTTAAACAGTCATTTATTCTGTCTTTGCATAACTATTGTGTAATTGTACAAAGTAAACTGGAATACTTTATGGTGACTACTGTATGCTATTGTGAAACAAACTTGAAATACTTTGGCCACTGTTATTTTTAACCTCAAATATCCTGGGTGTACACGGTCAACAAAGCAGTCTCAGATGTCTAATTGTAGTTAAAAATAATAATGGCCACAGCACGTTTCTTTCTGTATATCTCTCGGTCTAAATGTATGCTGATGACATAAACATACCATACACAAGAAATGCCTGTCTTAACACTAGGTTAGAGAGAGCAGTAATCTCTTGCACAAACTGACTTGTTTCCCCTGTAATGTCCATCAAAGCAGCTGCACCTTGTGTTCACTTTTCACGACTATACCACTGAAAGATCAGAGACAATTGTTATGATTAAAAAAAAAAAAGAGACTAAAAAAGTAATTTGATATTCATAAGACAAAGAATTAGAAACATATGTCAGGAATTAAATGAAACAAAACCAAGAGGTCCAGAATATGATGTGGAAAATACAAGTACTTGGCAAGACACAATCTAAAAATCCCCCCCCCCCAACAGTCTCTAGGGCTAGAGAACTGAAAGAAATATGGACCTTGCCAATAACCAGAAACTACAGAATATCAATACATTGTAACAGACGAGTCACTTGGTTTTTAGGCATAACTCAAACATACATGGGAAAGGGCCACCCCTGAAAATAAAACAAGCATGGCAAATAGGTACTACAATAAAAAACGGAGTTAGAAGACTTATCAAAAACTGCTGTGGTGACATTAACCTAAAGTTACAATGTGTTATCTTCAATAGGTTCTGCCTACAGCAATACAACAAACTGCTAAAATCTTGCATGGAATATTTTCGAGACACTGTGCCCTTGTTCTGCCCCACATTAGTTTCATGGTTTACTCAATACAAAAGGCTGTTCCCTGATTCTTTGTCAAGTAAAATCTTCAAAGCCCTGCAGTGTCAGTGGTGCAACAGGTTGCACACTCACCTTTGGTGAATAAGGCTGTGGGTTCTGTTCAGGATAGATCAATAACTGACACTGCAGTGAAGCATAAGGGATGTACTGCACTCCTGAGGAGATTTTAAACTAAGGCTCTATCTGCTTGAGTTTGTGGTAGCTCAGGTGGATGTAAGAGATCCCACAGCACCTATCGAAGAGAGTTCCCTGATACCCTGGTCAAATCTCCCCTACTAGTATAAACATCACCTCAGATCTCCCTCAAAAGAGGCCACTAGGCCTAATTAATCAACAAAGGATAAATAAAAAAAGTAAAATAAAATAAAGATCCTTCCACTTAATTTGTTCCACAAATGTAGGTTCTTCAGAAGTCATGCAATTCCAAAACATTTGAGAAGAAAGCATGTGATGATCTGATGACCATACAACTCATGAATTTTCCAGCAATATACATCTGCCTTGCTCATCTGGTGAAGGCATAAAAAGGTGATTTCACAACTATATTAGTATGAATATCAGTGTCTTGTGAATTTGTTTTTACTGCAAAAATTGTGCACATTTCACAATGCCCTAAACTAGGTATACCTTAGCTTTTCAGATAGGCACATACAAATAAGACTGGTGATTTTTCTGTAATATCACATCAAATATTCACAATTTTGTAAGATTACATAAGGTGAAAGACCAAACAAACTGCAACCTTCTTACTTAAGACCTTTACAGTTAATGTAGGTAGTTAGCCACAGGTCTACTGCAATGAAATTCAAAAATGTGCGGCTCTGTTAATTTTACACTGCCTCTAAAAGTACCACCACACAGTAGGTACTTTGAACTTGCTGCCATTATTAAACTGCTGATGGCAAGCTAGTGAATGTAAATCTCAAAAGAGAGAGAGACAGTGAGAGAGGAAAAGAAAAATACAACTTATGATCAACAACTCATATCTTCTTCTTGTTCTTTCAGCTTTTCCCGGTTAGGGGTCGCTACAGTGGATCACCTTGTCTGCTCATGATTGGCAGTCGAGTTTTACGGTGTCGAGTTGCCAGCCCGGCACCCAACCTTCCACAGAAGGCACACACATGCACACACTCACACCTAGGGCCAATTTAGAATGTCCAATCCACCTGCAGCATGTCTTTGGGATGTGGGAGGAAACCGGAGCACCCGGAGAAAACCCACGCGACCACAGAGAGGACATGCAGACTCAGCACAGAAGGCACCACAGCCGAGGATCGAACCGGAGAACTTCTTGCTGTGAGGCAGCAATTTTAACCACTGCACCACCGAGGCAGCAAATATAAAGATTTGTTTGAAATGAGAACAGCAAATGGGTTTGCCTTTTTTGACCTCAAACAAGTCTGATTCTGAAATACATAAAGCAAGCTCTTTAGATTGTGCAGGTGCCTCCATAATCTACAAAACCATCTCTATAACTTTTGGCTTAACCTATGAGGTAGGAAGGTCTGAGGCACTCAAAAGCTAAGAACTTCTCATTTAGCAAAAATGATGAAATACATGTACAATATACCTACATACACAAGGTTTAGAAATCATCTGAAGAAGCTGGTCAGGTCTGCATGATAATTACACAACAATCATATTTTGGTTATAGTATATTGAACTGTTTGCATATTACTGCAGTACAGTATACAATAAGTTTTATAAGATGCCACAACAGTTTGGGGATGAATTAAATGAGCAAGCAGGAAAGTTACTTAATTGTTGATGCTACTTTTGGCAGGTTGTGTTTAATTTACATCTGAATCCATCACTAACAGCATATGTTACTGACCTACTATACTGCATAAAACAAACCTCTGATGCTACATCATCTTGCAAATATGTTCGAGTACATTTAACTCATAAAACATAACAGTAATTGCTCATATGAAAAATGACATTTATGCCAAAAAGGTGTACTGTGTGTTTACAAAACTCTTCCTTGCACAGTTACTAGCTAGAAAAGTTGCTTTCCGCTACAGCTAATGAACATTTGAAATTCTCTAGAATAATTGAAAAGTAAGTGAAAGTTACTAATTTCAACTTCAGTTCAGCAACTGCAAAATTCCTGCAAGCATTTTTGTTTCCCTAGCAATTTTTCTGCTGTATATTTACACCATAAAAATAGACACTAACTGTAGGATTCGGCACAATACTTAAAAACATTGTTAAATTGCACTCAAATTTTAAAATAAAAACTAATAAAAAACTACCTTTACCATGGCTCTCAGCCTTCCTTCCCCAAAATGTGGGACATTACCTCAAATAATTCAGAACAAATGGGCAAAATTTGGAATAATATCCAACAACTACAACTAGATACCCCACAACAAAGGCACATACTGTTACACATCACATTTACAAAAAAAGGTCTGTCACTGGATTAATATAATTCAATATTAGTTTACAACAGTGTTAAAAATCTTAAATGTGTAAGACACTTTCAATGAATTAATATGATAGCTTTCAACCGACAGTGCTAAAAATTTAGTAAGTGTGTAACAGACTCAGTGTGGAATGCTAAAGAGAAACAGCTTCTTGTGATGAGGTAACGTTGACAAATACACTTGCTACTAATGTTTTTCCTGCAAGTGAGGGGATCAAGCACTGGATTCTTGTACTGGGATATACAGTACATATGGAATCATGCCTCTACACACACAGTATAGCACAAAAGCCTTCACTCAGTGCCACCCCCAGCTTACTAACACCATCCCCCATATCAAAAAATCAATACTATGAAAAGAAAACCTAAAGAATGTGGTTCTGAGCAGGCAGATCAGAGAGCCCATTTACAACTGAAAGCAGGCCAAGAATGGAGCGATCTGTGCAAGAATAGAGCTGCAGAAAGACTCTCACAGATGTTGTGAGGGATCATAGCTCATTGTTTAATTAAGCAGAAAGTGGTCTTTTTCAGAGGCAATTTTACACAGAGAGTTCCAAGATCAGCAAACAGCATCTCTGAGAGAAGGAACAGCTGGCAGAGCTGGTCATGTGAAACGCATGCTAATGCAGTTAAAGGGACAAATCGCCTCATTCCTTTGACACTCAAATAAGTTTGTCATTATTCTTTGTTGCAAACAACGGACTGAGCCTGCTATTCCAGGAATTCAATTAATCTAGGAAGGAACATTTTAAAAAAGTGAAAAAGAAAAAATTCTGCCTGAAATGAAAGATTAGGAACTAGAGTGCAAGAATGAAAGTCTGTAACTTCTAATAGTGCACCTTTTAATTTGCTGATCACAGTCCTGAAGGGCTTACCCCTAATAGCCCCCATCCTATTTTCCTCTCTGAAGGGAATCTAACAATAACATTTATATAATAAATTAGCAACCTCTTTTGAGAGCTGCAAGCGCTAATTTTGACCATGTCACTCACTACTGTTATATTTCTTCTAAACTGGGTACTATACAGTGACAGCAGTACTAGGCAAATACATGTCCTAGGATTTGCCAATAAGTGATATGTAAGAAGTATTTCTCTAGCCACAACCCATCAGAGTAACTGTGCCCAGTCTCAACTAAAAGCTAGGATAAAACATTCTTGTGTACACTTAATTTCCATGTTACTTACTGTTTGATAACCAGGTGGGTGGTACAAAGCCCCTATTTAGCCACAACCCAGACACAGGGGCACAAAAAAGAACACAAAGATCATGCAAACATTACACAAATGTGCAAAGTAATATAGCAAAAGTGGCTTACTGTAATGTATGAAATAAAAGCAGACATTAATTATATACAAGTAAAACATGGCAAGTTACACAGGTAAGGTATACAATAAATATATGTACATAATAGCAATAAAAACAAGATTGCCTGGAGTTAATTCATGAGCACAATATGTACAGTGATATATTACAGATTCATAGGTACATAATAAGCTAGCTGCCACTCTGGGCCATTTTAATCCTAGACAATTTTCCTTTTTGTGCTCAAATTAACCTAGTCATTTGGTTAGAGATTGGCCTTACCCATCCCGTGGTTGATAATTATATATTACCCCTAATGAGAATAACTAGGATCACACCATAGATAATTTGAGAAGATCCATGCATGGGATAAAGCATTTAGGAGCTGCCTCAGTTCAAAAGCAGTACAGGGGGCAGTCCTGGTTTAAATCTACTGTTTCCCCATCCATAGATCTAAGTTGCGCTGGAAAATGGGCAGGGATGATGTTTGTTTTATGTAGACTGGGAATCTGTTCAAAAGCAGCAGTATCCTCTGCGAGATATACCTGTTCTTCCAAACCATTTAGTTGATGTTGCAGATGTTTAAATCCCTAGACCAGGCATCTCCTATGCCATTTGACTTACTGGCATGCAGTACATCTATCAGTATCGGCTTGAAAGATGCCTTGCATGCCATACACAAGTGCCCTCTTAGCAGTCTGTAGGACACAAAGTATACTGACAGGGCTTTGAGTCAATCCATGTAGGACACACTGTTTAGGCTTTGCATACTTTTAGTAAGGTATCTCTTTGTGCATTCCAGTTGTTGCATGTGCCTGGAGAGAAGCATGCCAAAGGTAGCATTATATTCAATGACGTGCCTAAAGAGAGCTAAGTAAAGGGGTACAATGACATCCCTACATCTAGACACAGTCACTTTGTTTATACACTATGCAATACAGAAACAGGAGCAGTTCCAGCACAAAACCTGGGGGACTCCACTGGTGACTGGTTTCTTTGTGGAGGGAATTTTACCTAATTTTAATTTCCTGAGTCCTGTCTGCGAACCACACAGCAATCCAGAAGGTGACATAGGGGGTCTATTCCCAATTTATTTAGCTTTTCTACTTTGCCTGAGTGGGAAATTATGTCAAAAGCTTTAGCCAGTTTGAGATATATGGTGCATACTATTTTGCTTTCATTCACTGCTTTGGTTAACTTCTTTTTCTACCAGATTATGAGTTACACGAGTCAAGCACTTTGTTTAAGTACTGTTCCCACAACAAACAAACACCTACCATTAATCAGTCTACTGTATCCTGCATTATCTGTTTCAGACTGGTATGTTTCTTATTGCAAAATTCTTGCTAGTACAACAAACCAGAAACATCCTACAATGTTATAATTTTAAATTCCAATATTTTTGTTTTCCCCTACAGCTTAAAAACAAATCACTCTAGAGCAGTCATCTAGACAAAAATGCATTTCACTTCATTCGGAGGTCAGTGAACACTAATGTAAGGGCTAGGGAGAAATCTTAAAGTTGAGAAAGAGACTGAACAGTAAAGCTCCTTCCTGAAAACTGAATTGTTCCACTTTAAATTGCACTAATATATCTTGCAGCAAGTAAAAACTGTGACTGGTAAGTATCCTCAAGTCCAGGGTGATCCACTAGAATTTGTAGCCAGCTAGTGGAATCACAGCTTAATTTTCCACCACAGTACATTTATTCAAACAGAATGTATCTAATAAATGGAATCTGATGGCTTAAAAAATAAAAGAATCTTACACTCTGCAGACCAGTGGGTTAAACCTACTCCTTAAGAAGTCACAAACTGCTTTAACAACTGGTAAGCTATCACTGATAGCTCATGAAGACATATTTAACAAACTGCCCATTATCAAGGATTCTGATGAACTATAAGCAATTACCGCAAAACTTATGATCTGATGTTGTTAATCTCCATTCATTCCTTACTGATGGGTTATCGGTTCCATCCTTGGAACTGAGCCGGCCAATATCAAGCTAGCGTCAGACAAAAACTCTGGAGCCAAGGTCCTACCCAGAATGCTCTGTTCCCTGTTACCACAGATCTTGTTTGCCACGTTGCTGCACAGCCGTGTCAAGCCACTCTCTCAGCTGTCTAATTTTTTGAAAGTTTTACACATTGTTCTTACTTATTTTCATATATTTTCTACTAATATTTTCCTACCCTATCGTATACTTTAGACTCTCTCCCTTTAGTCTTTTCCCTTTTTTACCATTTTTCCTTACCTTGAGGTAATTCTTCATTACCATCGTTGGTAATCCTTCCTTTTCTCTTCTTACCCTTTTGGGTAGCTTTTCCTCTTCCTTTTGGTACTGTTGTTCTTCTCCACATCATTATGTCGGATAAGAAAAGTAGCGCTGGTTTCAAGCAGTGTAAGGATTGTAGCTGTAAGTTACCACTTTCCAATGGCCATGACTTTTGTCTACTGTTTTAATGTCTCCCACCTTACTGTGGATCCCCCATGTGGGATCTGTAAAAATTTTTCAACCAGGATTCTTAACGAGAGGAAGAACAAATTAATACTGAAAGGTCTTCTCAAATCTCCTTTCTCTGAGGCTATTTCTGAGTCGGAGGGCTCACCCCCTCTTGTTAAACCCCGTAAGAGGCGCTCTTCCTCATCGAAGTCGCTCACCTCTTCTCCCTCTGGAGATTGTAGGGAGTTGACTCATAAGAAGGTGAAATTGATTACTACGTCGGCACTGCCACCTGTGACCCTGTCGGCTCCAGGCTCTGCACCGTCCCAAATGATTCTGGCTCCAGCACCTGAGTTACCAGGTACAGACAACTACAGCTCCGACAGTTCTGTCGCAGCCCTTACCAGTACCGTCCATGCAGGTACAGTCCCCTTAGGCTCCAAGTATAACTTTTCTGTACTCCACGGTGCAAACATTTTCAGCACTGACATGTTCTTCGGTGCAGTCCTTCTCAGCACCGTCCTTATTAGCAGTGTAGACACTTTCATTGATGGCACCGTACCCATCGGTGCAAACTTTTGCTTTTACAGTGCAGACACCTTCAACTTCTATGGCGCTGGCGTTGTTGGCACAGACTACTTCCACACCATTTTCTTCATTGCAGATGTCCTCGGTTCCGGGCTCTGCATCTCTTGAATTAGCAAGGACCCAAGTATTCGCCTTCCTTTGATCCGTTTTGCTGGTAGTCAATATAGTCCTTTTCTAGAAAGGCCAGAATTGCCATCAGCTTTCTCCATGAGATCAACCAAGAGTCTCTCTGAACAAGATGTGTTGCAGCTTGTTGACCAGTTGCTTTTGGCCAGAGGTCTCTCTTACCCGAAGTCCAGGTTCCCTCCTTCAGGTGAATGTATATCTCCTCAAACACCAACGTACACTCCTCCTTCGACTTCTATCCAAGTTTCAAAGCCTATTACTCCGAAAGCAACTTCCCTTCTTCCGACTCCAATAGTGGATCTCACTTTGGAAATGGAGTCGTCCTTGCGGCCCTTGGTGCACTGGGCATCAGGCTCTTCTCAAGCCAGTGGCTGTGCCGTGGGAGAGGGCATTCCTGGTTCCACACCGATTTTTTATATGGCACACTCCATGGATCCTCTCTCTCTCTCACGGTTCATGGTCCTCTTGAGATTCCTGGTCTGGGGGTGGGCTTATCGGGGTGGGGTGTGACCCCGGTTCCAAGGTTGTCATGCTCGGTTCTGGGCTCCCATCCCTCCTTGGGTGGGCCGGCCTTCCAGGCCATGGAAAAGGCGCTTGCCTCCACTAGCAAATCCATTATGTCTGAGTCCTCTCCCCCCTCTGTGCCACAACTGTCAAAAGCCACATTCATCAGGCACAAGGGCCTCAGGTTTCACCTCCTCAGGAGACCCCCCTCTTTACAGTCTTTCCCAGAACCTCCCACTGAGGAAGTACTCCACAAAGCGTCGTGCAAGAGGAAGCACATGGACTCCACTGAGGAGTCACTGACTGAAGATACGGATTTTGATGATGAGGAAGGGTCCCCAACGGTCACCCTCTGATGAGGTGTCCTTTGGTGACATCCTCGAGATCCTTAGACAGAGGGGTGACTGGAAGTTCTCTAATCCTTCCTCTGAGGAATCCGTATTCCTGCAGGCTTTCTGTGCCTGGTCCCCTACCTCCTGGGTCACCCCGCCTGCCAATGAGCTCATCCAGCTCATCATCCAGCACGTATGGAAGGCTCCTGACACCCTGGAAGTGATACCAAGGAGACTGGATAAAATATTATCGCCACCAGCTGAGCACCCACATTGGTCACGAGGTCTTCCAGTAGATGCTATGGTGGTGGTGGCTGCAAATAAGAAGGATTTGATAGAAAAGAGCCAAACTGTCCATCCGTCCAACAAGGAGTCCCGGGCAATTGACAGACTAAGAAAACGTGTGTTTGCTTCAGTGACCTTTGCCGTAAGGTCTGAACTATTTGGCACACTTTACCAGGCTTCAGAGGGATCTTATCAATCAGCTCTCTGAAATCGTGGCAGGATCCGTTTCTGACTAGGTCCATGACAATGTGACTTCTCAGATAGCCACCTTAAAGTCCATTTCCAACTCTTCCATGCATCTTATTTCTCACGCAACGGAAGGGGCAGCTAGAGCAGCAGGTGCGGGTATAATCACCACTGGATGCACCTTTGTGACTTCATGAACTCCTTTAAGGCTTCCTTCATGAACACCCCCATCGAGGCTGCTTCTTTGTTTGGCCCTAAAGGGAAAGATGCATTGGCAAGGTGCAAACAAGATGGCAAGACCCTGTCTGCTGTTGGTGTCAGACACTCCACTCCTCAGCAATTCTATTCCAGGAGAGAAGATGTGTCACAGGAAATCACAGGGCTCTTTCCAGGATGCACGTGCCGAGTTCTCCCCTAGAGGCAGAGGGGGAAACTCCAATGAAAGATGTCCCTTTCGGGGCAGAGGAAGTCTGCGAAACCGGGGTTCCAGAGATTCCTTCTCTAGCCAACCCTATCAGCGCTCACGAAGAGCTGCCCGACTGCTCACCTCTGGAAGCGGTTGGGGGTCGTTTTTCCTTGTACCCCGCTGCCTTGCAAAATATAACCATCGACTCTTGGGTACAACAAATAATATCCAGAGGCTATCGCATCCCCTTCCATCTTTGTCCAATCTCACCCAGAGTATTACTCGACGTTCCACTCAAAGGGAAGCAGCAGCACACAAAATCCAAAAGCTGCTACAAAAAAGAATCATCCAGATGGTCCCCCAGACCAGATAGGATCCGTTTTTTAATCACGGTTCTTTTTAGTGCCAAAAAAGACAGGGGACTGGAGACCAATTCTGGATCTCAGCACACTGAACAATTTTGTAAAAACAGAGAAATTCCGGATAGTCACGGTTCAGTCTATCCTTCCTCTTCTGGAAGAAGACAATTGGATATGCTCTGTAGGGCTTCAAGATGTGTATTACCACATAAAAATGGACAAACGCTCAAGATGATACCGCCACTTCCACATAGGAGCCAGTCACTACCAATTTCGAGCTCTGCCCTTCGGTCTCTCTACAGCCCCCGGAGTGTTCACTAAATGCATGGCAGTGGTTATCACTCACTTGCAACTTCAAGGATTCCAGGCCTCTCCATATCTAGACAAATGGCTCCTCACTGCCCCCACCAAGCATCTACTGGAAGAAGCCCTGCACTACACTCTCCTAACAGCTCAAAGCCTGAGAATCACTATAAACTGGGAGAAATCCAACAAAATCCCAGCTCAGTCTTTGGAATTTATAGGGGTACTGTTGGACATGAGAAATTGCACAGCATCCCTTCTGGACCACAAGCTTCAGAGAATAAGGCAACAGGTTCAACCGCTGCTCTGTCACCACAAATTTCCCGCTCGATCTATACTCCAGCTCTTGGGGTCAATGGCAGTCTCAATCATCATTGTTTCTCTAGCCAGATTCTACATGAGGCTCCTTCAGTGGCTACTTCTCACTCAGTGGTACCCTCTACGACATTCTTTGTCTTGTCAGGTAAGTGTAACTCAGAGATGCAAGCAAGATTTCCTCTGGTGGACGTTTCGAAATCCCCAACAATGGTCTCGCCCCTTCAATCCCCATCAATCGATAAACACGGTGACCACGGACGCCTCCCTGGTGGGGTGGGGGGCTATGTCAAGGAAATTTGGTCCAAGGCACCTGGTCGGAGACAGAGTCTCTTTTGCATATCAATGTCCTGGAACTGAGGGCGGTGCTATTAGTGTTGCAAGCATTTCATTCCATCCTTCCGTCAGGGACTATTGCGATCCAGTCAGACAACATGTCAGTGGCCTGGTACATCAGCAAACAAGGGGGCACCAGATCTTACCCATTATGCTAAGAGGCTTTGAGAATATGACAATTGGCGATAGCGTCCAACCGCTTTCTAATTGCAATGCACATTCCCGGGAGCTCTAACGTGATAGCAGACAGATTGAGCAGGTGCATTCTGCAACCTCACAAGTGGTCCGTCAATCCTATGATAGCAGCAAAAATCTTCAACCGCTGGGGCCAGCCTTGCTGCGATCTATTTGCCTCCCCAACCAACTAAAAGTGCAGCAACTATTTTGCCCTAACCCCCCCTCGGGGACGGTCACCGAGAGACGCTCTAGTCCACGCTTGGCCCTCAGGTCTACTTTATGCTTATCCTCCTCTTCTCCTCATCTCCCAATTTCTGAAGAAAGCACGACAGTTGAACAGCAAAGTGATCCTCACTGCTGCATATTGGTCTCAACAAGTCTGGTTTCCCTTCCTCTGGCCTCACCTGATAGATCAACCGTGGATCCTCAACCCATCCCCAACGTTGATCTCCCATCTGCAGGGTCCGATTCACCCCAATCTAACAACCCTGAAACTGACAGCTTGGTTTCTCCACTTCCAATGATTGCCAGGCATGAAAACCTCTCATCCCCTGTGCGCAATATTCTTACTGCATCTCATAAATCGTCCACCAGACTAATCTATCTTAACAAATGGAAAAGGTTCTCTCTATGGGCAGAGAATAAACAATTAGACCCCTTGTCAGCCCCAGTTTCAGTGGTTCTGGATTACTTATCACATCTTTTCCACTCTGGGGTGTCTGCCTCTACTATACATGTGCATTTAGCTGCCATCTCAAATTTCCACATTGGTTTTCAGAATTCTTCACTTATGTCACACAGACTCTAAAACTTTCTTGAAAGGGGTTATTCACCTAAAACCTCCCTTTAGAGAACCGGTACAACCTTGGGATTTAATATTGGTTCTGCAAGCTCTAACAGCTCCCCCCTTTGAACCTGTGTCTTCATGTGATGCAAAATATCTCTCTTGGAAAAGTTTGTTTCTGATTGCAATCACATCGGCCAGACGCTTGTCAGAACTTCAAGCCTTATGCATCAAACCTCCCTATCTTATTTTCCATAAGGACAGAGTATTATTGAGAACTAATTCTTCCTTTTTACTAAAATGGTGTCATAGCAGTCTATCAACCAATCTATTGATCTCCTAGTGTTCTTTCCTAACCACTGTAACAAGGGAGAGCATTGTCTGCACTCCTTGGATGTTCATAGGCAAATACAATTTTATCTGGACAGAACAAAATCTACCCGAAAATCAGACTAATTGTTTCTGGCTTTTTCTGGACCAAGACGAGGTCATCCTGTCTCAAAAGTTACATTGGCTTCATAGCTGAGAAATTGTATCACCTTTATCTACAACAGAACAATCTCACCTTGCCTCACAGAGTGAAAGCACATTCTACAAGGTCTATGGCAACTTCAGCAGGTTTCCATGCTAGGGCTTCCCTCAATGGTATTTGCTCAGCTGCAACTTGGGCTAAACCCCATACCTTTATTCTTCATTACAAATTGGATTTGGCCTCCAGAGGTAGAGCTTCCTTTGGCTCCACGGTGCTCAGGAATGTCCTTCCATGAGGGCCACCCAGGGATACAGGTAGTTGGGGACTCTGTCCCATCAGTAAGGAATGAACGAAGATTAACATCATCAGATAAAGAAGTTATGTCTTACCATAACATTCCATCTGTGTTGCTGATCTTCGTTCATTCATTGCTTCCCAACCTCCGTCCCCCATTCGGAGGTTCCTGGTTGATCTCATATACTCCTTTATTGTAGGTCTGTTATGACCAGAGGTAGCCTCTACTTTTATCTATCAACTTGGAAACTTGATCTGAGGTAACAGGGAGCAGAGCATTCTGGGTAGGACCTTGGCTCGAGAGTTTTTGGCTGATACGAGCTTGATATTGGCCGACTCGTTCCGAGGACAGAACAGATAACCCATCAGTAATGAATGAATGAAGATTAACAACACAGATGGAACGTTACGGTAAGACATAACTTCATTTTTTCTTTCTAGTATTCTGGTATTTAGGTCCTGTATCTGAGCAGGTATCTGTTTGTTTATAACGTTCTGAACTAAGATGCGCTACCACAACTCTGAGCTGAGATACCAGACAACTAGAGGCTTCTGAGCTTCCAAAAAAACAAAAGTTGCCTACTTTTTTTTTATTTATATTATTTACTGCACTTTTTTATGGCCCAACCCCTACGTTTACACTGTATTTATTTACTGTGTACTAAACTACACTGTTATACTGCAACTCCCTGCTACAATGTGCCTGTAAAATTGAATGTTATTGCTGTTTTCATTGTTAGCAAGCTTTTCGTTGTTTCCACTGTTTAAGTATTTACTCGTGTTTCTTCTCTGTTTTGAAGGTATCTGTTTTGCCTGCTCTGGTTTCCCACTAAGCAGTACTTAATTAACTGAACTGTTTACTTTACAGCCTCCTGGCTGATTTTCTTCTGTTTTAAATGTTTTTTTTTTCCAATGTCTCACTGCTATTTTTCTGCTGTGCTAAACATTCTCTAGTGTTTCCCACTGAAACTAGGGTAGCTAATAGCTGTAGCATATTCCAGATCCAGGCCTGCTGCTTCTGGAACTTTATGTAGTGTTTTTTGTTCTGAGCATGTTTTCCAGGCCATCTTGGATTGGAAGGGGCCTACCTGCACTTTTGTGAGATAATTGTGTTGATTTGAACCTGACTAGTAAAGGGAGGTCTGTCTACTGCTTGGAATAAGCATCCTCATTGGTCCTTTTGAATTTTGTTAGAGTTTTTTTTTCAAGTTTTAGCTTTGGGCCCTGCATCTTGCACATTGTGCAGCTACAGGCACAATTGTGTTCAAAGCTAGACAGTTAAATTCAACAAATTTTCCCTTAAAACCTAGGCAGAAATATCCATTCTCCAAGTTCCTCATTAATCATTTCTGAAAAAGCCATCCCAAGTGACAAAAGTCTTCAAACTTGCATTATGAACAGTTGGGCTACCCTTGTTTCTCTTGCCAGCCTTGTTGACTTGGGACTCTTGAGGCAGTGTAGCAATTGCCTCATGTATGCAGACAACCCTCTACTAACACAATCTTGTACAGAGTGCGAAAGATGTATTTACACCAAGAATCTAGAATTCATGCTCTTCCTCACTCAAAACAGTAACACTGAGAAGGTTGTCAACTCATCCACAACTACATATTCACATAGTACCACTACTCATACACATACCGCTACTCAAACACATAGTACACATCATCAAACACGTAAATCCACACACACGGAGGTTCTCTCTGAAAAACTTACTGAAACAGCAGAGACCTCCAAAACACAAGTCTGCTATAGCCAAGTTTTCTTGTCATTGGAGACTCAATAGTGAGACACACGGATGTCCCACTCACCAGGCTGGACAAGGAGAAAGTCATGGTTAGCTGCCTGCCCAGTGCCAGGATTCACCAAATCACACATGCAGTCAAGATCTCTCAGCAACAAGTACCATGATGACTCTGTCATTTTTCATATTGGTGTGAATGACCCGAGACGTACCTCACTGGACTATATGGAGACAGACATGGTTGAGTTCTCGGAGTATGTGTCCCAGGCAGGTATGTCCCTAGCTTTGAGCAGCATACTACCCTCACCTAGAATGATGCCAAAGTACAAAGAAAAAAATTATTGATTTCAATAATTGGCTTAGTTTTTGGAGTCATTCCAAGGGGAATCCTGTTCCTGTCTGCCTGGGAAGCCATGGTCGACAAACCTCACTGCTTTGTCAGAGGTGGTTTGCACCTGGCACCCCTAGGTTTCGGCTGCTGGCAAAGGGTCTTGCCTCCCCCATATTGCTTTTTTAGGCAAGGTCTTGAAAACAACATTACCAACGTGAAATTAACCAATCAGAACAAAATAAGGGTCATGTAGCTAATGCTAGGAGCTCAAACCAAAAACTTCACTCGCTAGAAGTACTTCTATCAATAGAAGATGTAGAGGTCTGTGCATTCACAGAAACCTAGTTTAAGGCCTCAGAGAGTACCCCAGCCCTGCAGCGTTACAATGCCTTCCACAACTATAGACTGTAAAATGAACATATGAAAACCAAAGGAGGCAGTGTTTCAATCTATATTAAAGATAAATTCACCTCCCTTCTAGTTAGACTGGACAACTCCACGGAGTTACTCCAGGTCCAGGTTATGATGGTTAAGACCCCATTCAAGTCCTAGCAAGTTATAGATCCCCTCCATGGGTCATGACACCCACGAAGCCTACTTAATCAAATTGAAGACAACCCAAATTTTACCAAACACACTGGTTATGGGGGATTTCAATTATTCCACCAGCAACTAAGAAACCTACTCTAGCCCAAACTTGCTAGCACAACAGTTCCTTGACTTTGTGAATCCAAATGCCCTGGAGCAAATTGTCCATACCACAAAATGAAGAACAACCATTCTAGATCTGGTCCTCACCAACATGTCAAACAGGTGCACTGCTGCAACTGCTGGACCCTCATTAGTTAAAACTGACCACAAATCAGTCACCTTCAAACTGATACTAACACCAGAACTCACAAAGGGTGAAATCAGACTAAAAAACTTCATCAAGGCAAAGTACACCCACCTAGGTGAAGTTATAAATGTATTCCAAGCCCCACCCCAAGCTGAAAGTGGTAACTACTCCAAAGCTTACACCAATGCCCTGTGCAATCACTTGCATAAGTGTATAAACTGGCTGTACCAAACAGAATCAAAGCCAGAGCCCCAAATAAAATCAAGCTGCCATTGTGGACTTCCAACATGAACAAACTCTACAATAAATGCAAAAGGTTGCTGTCCAAGAAAACAAAGCCAATGACCCAACAATGGAAAACCCACTCTCCTCAGCCTTAACAGGCAAATAAGACAACTTGTCAAATCCTCCAAGAGCTGCTTTGAGAGAAACCTAGCAAGTACTGCCAAGGATAACCATAAGTCCTATTACAGTTACGTATGTAACCTAAAGGGTAGGACCCAAGTATGTGCAGAACTGGTGGTCAACCGTATCACACACACTGACCCCACAGAGCCTGCGAACCAGCTAGCATTACACCCTTATCCCCTCCTAACTTACAACAAACCCTCCCCCACCCCCCACCTTACATATCTGAAGAACAGGTCCTAAAAGCCCTGTCCAAAGCAAAGAACACGGCCTCTATTGGACCAGACGACATCCCTGGCTGTTTTTTAAACAGGCTAAAACAAACTAGCATCACCACTAAGTACCCTTTTCAATCATAGCCCAACCACAGGTTTTGTTCCTGCAGAATGGAGAACAGCTACAGTTACTCCCCTCCACAAGTGTGGCCTAGAAAAAGACTCAGGGAATTACAGACCCATAAACCTGACCAGCCTCATATGCAAGGACATGGAATGTATTATTATGGACTTCATAAATAAAGACATAGGCGACCTCCAAACCCTGGATCCTATTGAATTCGGCTTCATGAAGGGCAGATCCTACCTGTTAAATCTGGTGGAGTTCTTTGAAAGTGAGACCAGGGCCACTGATGAAGGCAAATCTGTGCACACAGCATACCTCGACTTGGAAAAGGCTTCTGACACAATTACACATTCAGGCATCACCAATAAACTTAGCAAACTGAATGTAAACCCCCTTCGTTGTAAGATGGGTTGCAGACTGGCTCACAAATTGGACAAACACGATCACAGGTTCATAGGTTAGTACTAAGCTAACTGCCCTTGCGAGCCATTTTTAAGCCTAGCCAATTATCCCTTGTGAGACTCGAACCCTGCACCTTGTGTTTGTAAGGCAAACACCTTAACCATTAGGCCACCCTCCCAACCACTGGGTGACTCCACATCAACCAGCCGGCCTGTCAGCAGTGGGGTGCCACAGGGGTCAGTGCTGGGCCCCCTACTGTTTGGTGTATACTTCTCAGAAGCTCAGGTCAAAACTAAAGTGTTGTGGCTGACCACGTTTGCAAACAATTGCAAACTAGGTGCAGTCATTGAATCCCCAAATTATGTCAGTATACTCCAGGAGGGTCTCGTAGAGACCAGCAACTGGTGCATTACTCACGGTCTCAAACTGAATGCAAAGAAATGCATCATCATTCCCTTTGGCACAAATAATGACCCTTCACATTATCAAATCAACAGCAATATCCTAAGTACCCATGAAGTGATAGGGGACCTGGGATCACAAGTTGACCACAACCTTAACTTCGATCACCACGTGTCTACCACTGTAAGGACAACTTTACAATTAGCTCACTTGATTAGTAAAGTCATCTCCCCGACAGCAAAAGAAGTTATAACCCCCCCATACTTGGCACTTATCCCGCCCATAATGGAGTATAATGCCCCATTCGGTATGTACCTTACTAGGCAGCTGCAGAAAATTGAGACACCTCAGAAGTTTCTAACAAAGATAATCAGGGGCCTCCAGCATGTGCCTTACATGGATCAACTAAAGTTCCTGTCACTATACTTTGTATCGCATAGACTTCTTAGGGGATACTTATGCCTGGCTTACACAGCAATCTCCGACCCAAACCTAATGAATTTGCTGCACATCCATAAATCAAAAAGGACTAGAGAGTTATCCATTCCAGGGACCTAGATATGGTCTGCAACTTGAATAAGACGTGCAGGAGGGACAGATTTGACTCCCACTGACTGCTGCATCTTTGAAATAGGCTACCAATTCATGTGAAGCAGCGCGCCTCTATGATACTGTTCAAAAGGAACCTGGACAAATGGATGGGGCACAGTAAATTCATACCAGAGATAGCACCCACAACCCTCCTGGACATGGGCAGTCATTACTAAATACAATCCTGGGTATTGACTACAGTATCTATGGTATTACATTGGGATGAAATGGCTGCTCTTGAAATGACCTCTGGGTTGATAGACTAGTAACCTCCTACGATCCTATGATAAAGGAAGGGTTGAAATAAGACATTGACAGAGGAGGAAAATAGCCAAGGTAGTCTCATCTTTCACAGGTTCAAAGTTCACAGGAGATTACTAGGCTAATGACTCAAGAGTCCTTACAAGTTTTACACAGATATTGCCCAATTTTTTTATCCCCCAAGGGAAACACTTATTAAACTCATAGCTATAGAGCCGGAGTTGTTAGTGGTTAAAGGGGTGAGGGTACTGGTGTTTCCAAGTTGTAGGATTTTATTAATAGCGTACTAAACTTTCTGAGGGTTGTTTTGAGGTTTAGTTTGAATGTACTGGTAGTGATTAATATTGTCCTGTTTGATTTGTTTTTTAGCTTTATTTCTAAGTTCTTGACATGCCTGTTTAGTCACTGGTGTTTTGCTTTTTTGACACAGATTCCAAGCTTTATCTCTCTCTCTCTCTCTCCCTCTTAATAGTGATCAGGTTTCTTTTGTTAACCATGAGGCATAGTTAACTTCTATTCTTATTGTTCTTGGGGGAGCTAGTTTATTCACAATGTTCAGGAAAGTTAAGTTGAAGTATTCTACAGCTTCCTCTACGGGTAGATGTTTTAGTGGTTCCCAATGACAGAGTTTAAGGGTGGATATGAAATTTGGGTCTATATTAGAACATCGAAGTTTCAGAACTTTGAATGCTCTAATAGACACCTAATAAGCGAAAGCTGAAAATAGCGAAGTTTTAGATAACCAAATTCTTTCCTAGGGGAAAGAATTTGGTTGTCCGTTCCTGTCGCTTCGCTATTTTCAGCTTTGCGGTAGAAAGTTACGGTCAGGTTCAGGTAAGTGTGCGATTGTGTGGGCGTGAGGGTTAGGGTGGGGATAGGTGAGTTAGGGCGCGGGTGAAGTGTGTGTGCGACAGTGATGGACCTTAGGCTTAGGGTTTGGGTTAAGGTAAGTGGGTAGATAGTAGTATGTACAGTTTAGTGTAGGTTTAGATGTAAGATTTTAGGTGTATGTGTGTGGATTGCTGTTTGTTTGGTGTGTTTGTGTTGTGTGTATGTGTTTTGGAACAGCAAACTTTTTCCCTAGGAAAAAATTGATGTTCTAAATTTTCGGTCTTATTGGTTTTCGGTTACTAGGTGTCGATATTAGAACATTCGAAGTTCTGAAACTTCGATGTTCTAATATAGACCCGAAATTTTGAGTGTTAAAAGTTTTTTTTTTGTTCTTAATTTCGAGAGAGCTGGTGAGTTTTTGCTGGATTTATTCGCTGCCCAAGTAAAAAAAGTTGGAAGATGATCATTGAGACTATCTGGAAGACAACCAACATGTACAGACAGAAAAGGTATGTTTGTTAATATCCAATCAAGGATGGATTGCCTATTTGACGGTTTATCAATTCTAGTGGGGGCTTATATGATTTGGGAGAAGCCATGGAGGTTTATGTGATTTGAAGGGTTTTGTGAGTTACAAGTATTCCAATGTATGTTGAAGTCTTTCATAATAATTGTTTCCTGGGGAAGAGAGTTTGAGGACCAATAGAGGATGTTTCTAGGGTGGAGGTGTACAGGTTCCAACTATTTTTTTGGAGTTGATCTTAAGTTTTGTAAAGATTACTTCTGTATTACTAAAGTCAGGAGTATTTTGTTGTAGAATTTCTAGAATAAGGTTACTTTTAAATAGAATGACTACTCCCTCTTCTTTTTCCTCTTTCTATCTACCTTATACATACCATAACCGGGAGGTAGAATTTCATTATCGTTTATTTCTGATTTTAACTAGGTATCAGTAATCAGAGAGATGTCAGGACAGTAGTGGGTGAGAGTGATGTGAAGTTGTTGTATTTTGCTAACAATACTTCTAATGTTCAAATGTAATACTAGAAGTCAGATCCTTTCCGACAAACGTTTAGTAAATTATGGCTGTCATGGCGATGTGTGATATGGTCTTATGGAGTTTTACTATGACTGTGTTATATTTTAGTGAGACATTGGGATTGTTTTATTGTGGTATTATAGTATTGGCAATCTGATCAATATAAGTAATTCTGTAGATTGAGGGTGATATTTTAATATTTAAAGGTTTTATTTGCGGTAGACAGGGAAATGGCATATTATAAGGGGTTGCTGTCCCATTAAGTTAGTGTCTTATGAGGTGAGGTTTGCTGCTACTGTTTGGAGTATTACTGCAGTAATATGGATGGGTATCATATGGATTTATTTGAATGTTACTGAATGTAATGAGTGGGAGAGTTATATAAGTATTGCCAACTGTTGATTAACACACTGAGGAGGAGGACTCTGCTGTTTTATAGCACTACTACAGATTAGAGTTACTCTTGAGGAGTCAACATACAGTTATATGCAGTTATGAGAATGAAGGGAAAACACCAGCTTCATTTTACCATTGTACAGTCCTCTGCTACTGAAAATTTACCAACACAGTTATTGAAATACAAACATTACTAAAGAAGAAGATTCAACAACTTCATTAAACGCTTTTGGGGTACTTTTTAATAAGAACCAGTTATATCAATCAACCATGATTAAGGGTGCAGCACAGCAATTCTACTACACCCTTATAGGGGTCATTGCTCATTGGAAGTATCACATACTTTTGAGAGGGTGAGAACAGTTTTACCACTTTGGGGGCACTTCACTGAACAAAATGCATGGAACCTTTACTCCTGAATGAGATGCTGTTTGCACAAAGCAGTCTATCAAGTTAATAACAAGCACCGGTCATCACTTTGGGGTACTACTCCACAAGAGTTAGCAATGATGTTGAGGGCACTGACCAGCTTTAAGTGAGAAGGAAAGGAGAGTATATCTAGTGTATCCCTGCAGAAGGTACTACATACTGCAGCTGAAGATGTGTGTGGGACACTGGACTGCATTCAATGTAGGTGGCACTGCTCCAGGTGACACAGTAACAGATTATCAGAAAAGGAAATGAATAAGAGGAGTGCAGTTTTAGTGAATCACTTTAGAAGGTACTACCTGTATTTATCAAGTAGTATTTCAGAGAGAGACATTACACACACAAACAGCAGTTTTACTATACTCATCCAAAGGTCTGCACTCCAGAGGAACCATCAGCACTGCTGTTAGCAATCAACCCATCAATAAGCAATAGGTACATCTCCTTAGGAGTTGCCAAATGCCAAGACATACTACCAATGCAAGGCATAACTGAAATTATGACATTTTTATTGCAGCTATTTAAGGAGTACTGCTTCACCAGCTTAAATCATCTACCATAATAGGGGACAGCAGCACAATAAATTCATCATATACAACCAAGTAAAATACAATTTGGATCATTCTCTGTAATATGGTCACTGAATGCATAACTGCGTACCTTACCATGCTTTAATAAGCATAGGCTTAAGTGAGTCGTACGCTGGGGAAATAAACATAGCTTATGGTAACATCATAAGGTAGGGGATAGAATACTTAGCTTGACTGGTAGACCTGTAGACACACCAATAAAGTTATCATGAATCACTGGACAATGATGACAGAAACTCTGGGAATCCAGTAATAACCATTATAAATTATGGAGCCATAGCTGATGAGGCAAGTAAAAATGTCTTGCTGTACTCACTCCCGAGACAATAATCCAGCAAGATCCATAAAACCAGATACTAAGAAATGTGTGCCCAATACGAAGATAAAAATAGAACTATTATTGCATCCAAGTCGTGTGGGCCGAGGGAACCCACCAGTATGAATGCTGGGGATTGCAGGGCTATTGTTGATGGTGAACAAAAGGACTACTGTTCACATTAAGGGGAAGTGAGAGCCAACGCCTCCTGCTCTTCTTATTCATTAACAATCTCTTTCAAGAACTTCCAAGCCTAAACTGCATTCACCCAATGCTTACATATGCACTACTCAAAAAGCTCCCAAATAAACAACATTGTAGGCTACTCTTGCATTACTAATGGAGATGGTAAGAAAATCATTCCATGTCACCTACCTCATAAGCAAGGGCATGGCAACCAGGTCCAAGGAAGTAATAGCACCACTCTACTCAGCCTTTATCAGATCCTTCATTGAGTACAATGCCCCCTCTGTCATGGACCTAGCCAGGCACTTGCAACAACTGGAATGCCCTCAAAGATTCCTCACCAAAAGAATCTAGGGTATGAATACCACTGTCTTACACACAGCACTTAAAGGCTCCATCTCTGTACACAGTCTCCTACAGGTTTCTGAGAGGTGATCTATGCTTAGCTTATAAGGATCCAGATCTAACAAATCACTTGCACATCTGCAAGACAAACACCAGAATCACTAGATCCAATGGCCTGAACTTTGTCTGCAACATAAATAGAACCTGCTGGAGGGATCAATGTGCGTCTCAAAAGGATCCTCGTCCTATGAAATAAGCTTCCCAGCTACAAAAAGAGTTCATCCCTGACCCTGTTCAAAAGAAACCTTGATCATCGGATGGGAAGTCAAAAATTCACTCTCGGTCTGATCCCCTTGTCTCTGATGGGCAGAGGCCAACAGTAAGTAAATTAATCCCCAACTAACATACCCCACACACACATAACCCTTAGCTACCTCTTTAATAACATACCTCGCCATACAAGTGTCCAAGGAACTCGTAAACACAACTGGGTTGGGTTGCACGGCTAGGCTTATAAAGACCCTGGTGGTCATTAGCCTAGTATGAACCTATGAAAAAAATTAACCTCTCATAAGTTTGCAAAAACTTTTCAGTAACACAACCCTACTACATCCCACAGTAACAGCTGCACTGTTTACCCATACCAATTCATATCAGCTTGCAGATGCCACCTTGTTCCCTAACACACCTCCTAGTATTCATGAGATATCAGTCTTAGTACATGAAAACTAAGATTAGTAATAATGTGTACCTCAAGCAAACAGTTGTTTCTCTGAATGAATATTCACCTAGCTTTCTCCACTCTTTTTGTCTCCCATATACCCCCCTTGCATAGCCAGTCCCATGACACACACAAACCTTTTTGCTTTATTAGCAGAAAAATATTTCATATATTCACAGTTTTCCAAATATATTTTTCAATAACTCAAGGCTTGTACTTCCGACAGTGACTGACTATTTCTCTATGCACAGATCAAATCAGGTCAGCTTGCAGATACTACCTTATTCTGTAATGTCCAACAGAACTGTTCTTGAGATACTGCTATTAATATGCAAATACAGTAACATTCACAACTTTGGACACGTGCATGCTACGCACCTCCATTTTACAACACTTTACCATATTGTAAATACGTGAGTGCAAACTTTTAGCCATGCTGTCAAATTCATGAATGTGTTGTTAAAGAATATGTTAAAATATGGCATATCTCCCATAATCTTTCCCAATCTTTAATGCATCCTGGAATGTCCATCTCACCTTCACTGATTCATTCCACGCGCATAAATATAATGGAACACAAAGATGAAGTGCTACCTTGTATTTAACCAATACAGTTACTCAAGTTTTCAAACTAACAAGGGCTCCTTTTTCGTCAGGATTTATAAGTTATGTGCAAGCATACAGAAATTCATGCCACCATACAGATGGACACAATGCTCCCTAACACAAAAGTTATCACTCTTGATATATCGGCACTAATAAGCAAATACTGCCAACATTCGTAAATAAGGGAATCAAAGCTGCACAACTCTGAATGTGTGCATGCCACCCCTCTCCTGTGTGTCATTTGTTTAACCACCATCCTGTGCATGCAAAGGTGCACACTTACACTTCTGCTACCAAGTCCATTAAAGCATTATAAAAAGAAAAAAAAAACTCTTTCACTTTCATCCATAAATGACGAAATTCACATCTTATACTGACTCTTTCACTGAGCACATACATTTCAGCTTACAGAACGCTTGTTGACCTCCGGTGCATAGGCCGCCATACTTAAGATTCTGACGTTAATATGTAACTGTTGTTTACATTCATACTTGCAGGATCACACAAAAATGTAGATATCTGTAAATGTATAGGTTATCTACCTGCTGTCTATGTATTTTGTTTTACTACCATTCTGAACATTCATGACACAAACATACTGCTGCTATCAAGTCTATTAATGCATTTTTAAAAACATATGAAAAGTATGGCATATTTTCTGTAACTTTTCACCTCACTAACTATACAGCCGACATAATTATTTCAAGGTGCACACATACTAATGTAGGTCACCCTGCAAATAACAACTTGCTCCCTAATACAAAGGCTGTTCTTTGGATATTACCAGTAATACGCAAACAATGATAATACTCATAACTGCAGGAATAAACAGACTGTGTGTTGTATATACATAGGTTCTTAGGGAGGTACTAGACTAGTCGCTCTTATAGTTCATTTTAAGCCAAGCCAATTATTCTTAGTGAGAATCAAACCCGGTATCTCTTTTCTGTGAGGTAAACACCTTAATTACTATACCAACCCCCAACCTACCAGACAATTACAGTTAATGTGCCTACTCTGGATGTGTATTGTCACATACCAACTTTTTTAACCATTTTACTACCACTTTTTTCCATAATGGCTGCCTACTGATAAGTCTTGATGCCATTTACACTCATGCATTACCAAAGAAAATGTGACAATTATTTTCTATATTCTCTTATCATTGCATAAACCATTCAACCATAAAAGCCGTGTAATTCACATATCATACTGACAGTTTCACTGTAAACACGCACTAAATCATTACAACATTAGCAATGGAGAAGCCTCTCTAGTTATGTATTTCACCTCACTGCCAGCAGTACCTCAAAGACACAATAACTGTTTCACTGGACTGGTATGGTAACCCTTACTGCATTGACTGGTAGTGAAAAAATGGCAATGCTAGTTCATTTTAGATATGCAAAACAACCAAATATATGCAACAGTCTGTACAATTATTTTTCTACTCCGTACCAAAGTAACTCAAAGGCAGACAGTATGTCAGGCTGTGATGGCTACAGCAACCCAAAGTGACAACAACATTAATGTAGCTGAGCTTCCTGCAGACTGTAAAAAAAACTAGCACCCCAACAAACGCACAAAGAACAAAAAGCATGCGACAGTCCAATTAGCAATGCATTTCTGTTTACTGCTAGCAGTAACATAAAAGCACAATGACTGTACAGTTGGACTGTGGCAATAATCCTGCCTGACTGATCAGTGGCAAGAAAAAAAAAAGGAAGGATCCACAGTAATGCAGCAAGCAGTTTTTTTGCTGACAAATAAATGTAATGCACATACCCACAAAAACACAAATGCAGAAAGTAATGAAGGCAAAAATCATTACACTTGCCTATCTAGGTTTGTTGTCAGCCATGACTCAAAGGCACAGAGTATCCGGGGTAGGATAGGGACAGTAGCCCTGAATGGGTAATGAAGAGAAGAACTGGCAATAGCAGTGCAACTCAAAGAGTGCTAACATCCTGCTGTAATGCACTAATCCAAACACCTGGATGGAGAGCGATGAACACATACCACTGGGATAAGTAGATTACCAACACCTTTTCTGCAGTACACATTCCAAACTGCAGTTGGCATAGCTATGTTACGGTTTATAGTATATACAACACAATATTACAAATTCCTACACATACTAAACAGCCTAGCATCTTCTAGAAATGTCACGGTAAAATCAAACTATGCACCATGGCTAACTAAAGACACCAAACAGTTACTCAAGCTTAGAGACAAAGCTTGGACACTATCAGGCCAACAAAAACCAAGCCACCCTAGATTACTACTGGCAGCTAAGAAATAAAGCCAAAAAATAGATCAAGATTGATAAAAAACATATCATACTGGACTCCAATAAAATCACCAAAATAATCCTCAAAAATCCTGGGCTGCTATAAAACTACAACTACAACCTGGACAATCCACAACTCCAACCCCTACTATCGCAAATATTACAGATAGCATAGCTACCCAGTTCAATACATATTTCATTAACTCCGTACTATATTAGCCAAAAACAACAGCAATGCTCCCCTATCCATATCTATAGAAACTGAAAAACTACCCATGTCTTTTCCCACAAGCCTGCACAAACCAGCATCATAAAAAATGCTCAATAAACTAAAACCCACATCTCCCACTACTGATAAATTACCTACCAAATATCTGAAACTAGCAGCCAACACTATCTTTTACCCTGTCTCTGTTTTGATCAATGGATCAATCACAGAGCAATACGTGCCCAAGCTCTGGAAAATATCCCACATCATCCCACTACATAAAGGTGGAACCTCAACAGAACTCTGTAACTACAGGCCAAAAGCAATATTATCACCGCTATCTAAAATTCTAGAAAAATGTATACATTTACAACTCACGAATTACCTACGATGCAATAACCTACTAACCAATTCCCAACATGGCTTCTGACCCAGTCATACTACCACAACTGCAGTTATAAGTTTCACCAATACAATCAACCAATTCAAAAATAACAGGCAACTAGTTCTCTCCATCTTCCTAGATATGTCCCAAGCATCTGACACAGCTTCCCACCAAAAGCTCCTCAATGAACTCATCACTAAACCCAAGCCAAATGGCTCTCTCATGGTTTCACAACTATCTGACAGACAACGAGCTGTCAAATGTCAATGTGATCTCTCCTCCGTTACCCGTCACAATAGGTATTCCACAGGGATCAAACCTAGCTTCACTATCTTCACCAACAATCTCTAACCTGCTACCCACCTCACCACTATCGCACAATATGCAGATGACTCCACTCTCATCTGTGCTGCACCTTCCCTCCCATAACTGCAAGAAATAACCCAACAATCCTTCTCAGCCGTAGAATCTTGGCTCTCTGTTCTCAATCCCAATAAAACTAAACTAATGCTTTTTTCTAATAACAAATCCCCTGCATAGCTATCCTCCTTTCTCATCTATTCATCAAACAATACTAAAACTGATCCTGTATTTCACACAAAACTGCTTGGAGTCACTACTGAGAATAGCTTGAAATTCAATAAACACTTAGTTCTAGTCATTAAAAAGGCCCGCATAAAACTAGGCTCCCTATACAGAGTCAAGCTATACCTCACTAACTCTACCAGACAATCTATTGCAGGGAACCACCTACTATATATGCCTATCCTATCGTCACCATTTGTAAGACGAGAGACCCAAGTCTGAAGCTTGCTACAGCAAGATTGCTAGAGTTGCCACTAACCCAACATATAGATTCCACCACTGTGTTGCTCTTTGCCAAATGAACTGGTTAGAACTACCCAATCTCTTATCCTTCATCCAACTCACAACCGCCCATACAGTGATGCACCAACCTGATAAGTGCCCAACACTTCAAAATCTTCTACAACCCTACTCTAATAATACAATCCTGAGATCTTCTGACAAATTCCTACTAATGGTCACAAAATCAGATAACAGTTTTAGGGATTCACTCTACTCCAACCGTATCTCCAGGGCTTGGAACACCATCACTCAACATAACCTAACTGCTACAAACCCTCCGAGTTCAAACAACTCTTCAAGACTCACTTAGCTCACATGTACATCCTGACTGATTTTGACATCACTCCTAAATTTTCATTCTTGCATCTATAACTCTCTTGCTTTCCAAGTAATCCTAACCAATTACTTTGTCCGAGTCCCACTCTAATCTAATGCCCTTGTACAACATTTTCTCCCCCCCTCTCCCCTACCTTAATTCTCCCCCAATTTTCTCATAATCTTTCTCTTATCATCTCACTAACCCCTCCTAAAACCTCCTCCCTTTTTCCCCTCTAACTTCTTCTTGCACCTGTTATCCACTGTATCCATTGATAACTGCCTATACACCAATATGTATATCAGCTATTCCGTGTACATTATATAAGGTATGATTCTGTATAGCGTTTATTAACTTGCATTTGGAGCTTTTCTCCTGGGACTTCTGCTGAAAATAGGCTACTTGTCCAGTCGGACTTACTCAGTAAAAGAATGACAAATAAATAAGTAGTATGGCAGATATCGAGAGTTCATTACAGTACATATACATCACATGACTGTCAGCAGTTAACAAGTACCACAGAGTCTGCAGCTTTTTTCCAAACTACCAAGTGAAAATTGTCTGAAGAAAAATCATGGTACCTCTTCAGTGAAATAACCAAAAATCGCTGCAGGACAGTACAATGCACACATTTACCACGTCACATTTCAGTTTGTGGAGAGACAGACACTGGTATTGGTTTTATACTGATATGAAAATAATATGAATGCATTCACACTTCCTATGCAAACTATCATTGCAAGAAGCAGTCTATTTCAAAGAACTTTTTTTTTTTTTTTTTACTTTGCCCTCATATTGTTTCATCTCCAGGAGTCCTTGCAATTCACATTAAAGAAGTTCCTTGAATTCAGTGAAAACAAGTTCAAAAGCAAATATTCTTTAGCCAAGGATGCATATTGCAAATCTTTTAACATTATAAATACATCAGGAAAAGGGAAAAATAAAAATACAAACAGATCAGTCCTTCAATATATTAGTAGCATCAAGCTTTGGCTGACACATTTACAACATTTCAAGCCCTATTACAATACAGACTATGTTTGTCTTACTAGGATCACAGGAGCACATGAACTTACTAGGCTACTGGCCCTGAGGCCCTTACAAGCCTAGCCAAGAATTTAACCCATGTTCTGACAAGTCATCACCTGATGCCCCTGTCCAGCAGGGACACAGGTGGAAACCCAGTGATGTATTTTCTGTTCCCCATCCAGTTATTCAGGTTGCGCTTAAAAAAGGGCTAATGAGGTACTCTGACATGGAGAGAATATATTCCACATAAAGGGAAGTCTCTGGGATACAGGGAAGTAAAACAGAAACTAACCTAGCACCATTCATCTTTTTCACGGAAAATCATTTAAGGAGACTATCCACCCCCAGAAGCACATGAACTGACAAAACTACTTGGAAAAAAAGAACAAATCAATAAAATTACTCCTGCCCAGTATGACATTCCAATGGGAAGAGAACACCAGTAGTAGTTTTGCTGAGGGAAGACCATCCTCGCAATCTGCCAACAGACAACTGTTAAATCCCATCCAACGCTATACTCTTCAAAGTAATTTCTCATGTTTTTTGAAAATGCTGAAGTTGTTTAGCAACTACAACCAATATTAAACTGTACAGGAGCAGCTCACTGCAAATACTTACAGAAGCTGTAAAAAAGCGAGTAACATGACTACCAACGTAGTGAAAAGGACTGCGCTTTGGTTACATGGTAAACCCAATGAGCTGGGACAGTGTTCACAATGCACAATTTGTATAAAAGTCACTCATTTTAACCATGTACATTTCAAGAAATGCCAAAGTACTGGCGGTAAATTAACAAATCAGAGCAATGACCATAAATCCAATAAACAATTTTTATAATTATAAAAATGCTGAAAACATTTAAAATGTAACCAGTTTCAAGTTTTAATTTACAGTCAAAACAGTTGCACGTTGCTTCTTAAAGCCTAGGCTTCACACAGTATGGCTAACTTAGCCTATCGAAGCCACAGCTTATTTGAGTCAGCAGGTTACAGTGGGCTGCACTGTATTTCGAAAACAATTTCAATGAGTTTGCTTCCTACAAAGTGGTTGTGTAGGAGGCCTGTGCCCCCTCAACTCCACCATACCTCTAAAAAATCAAAGTCCATGGCTAGACCATTTCTGGCAGGTGGAACAAAAGTCTGTCAACAAGATTACCCAATATAACAGACAGACTGTACAACCTTTGGCTTGAGAACAGTACATCAATAAACTCTAACAATTCATGGGAAACCTGGGAAACCCCCAGGGGATCTGCAGGTAAAATAGACAAGAATAAAGCATCTCCTACACCTAAAATGTAGGATTCAAGCTTCAACAGAACAAAGATAAAAACAGCATAGAAGAATGCAATCTTAACGGTTCAAAACATCTCCACTTACTGAATTGCAATAGATATTACCATTGAAGGCCAATATAAAAATGTAAACATGCAGCCCTTTTTGGATCTCAACACACAAACAGAAATCTTGCTCCAAGTTTGGAGCAATGTTACATCCCTTGCCCCAATTTACATGGATTTTCTTTCCTTATGCAAAATTATAAATAGGAGAATGAGCATTTTTCAGGCAAGCGGTATACCTAAACAAGCCCTCAGGATATCCACAGCTACATCTATTACTTTATCTTCCAACAAGATCTACAGGACTGGTATCTTAGCTGCTGATCTCAAAAAGGTATTTTACTTAGAATAAATGCCTTTTGTTCTGAGCAGGTATATCAACATCAAACAGATAAAGGTTTTTCAAGACTCTAGTTTTACCTTTTTTGTTCCAGTTCTTGGAACAGGGAAATGACCCTCCTGATCAAAGACCAAACCTGTAGAAATAGGAAGAAATCTTTTTTATTCAAATCATTGCCAGAATATGGTGGCCCTTAAACCATATTTAAATCCTAATCATGGCAACAGATACTGCTGAGGAACAGCATCAGAGCCACATGTTAACACATTAAACTGTGCATTTTCCTCAGTCTTGGAGTACTGAATGATTTCTTCCTGACACGTAATCTTAAATTAGCAGGTGAAAGGGAAGCATACATTTTACCAAAAACTGCCTTAGGATACATTAAGTCACTCATATCAAGCATCAATTGATTCAGTAGAAGCCAAGTTGAATTGGAGGGGAACACCTACATTCTAAACAGTTTTCTTAAAACAGAAGAACAGTGTCAGGTCATCTACATTCAGAAGCAGCACAAGTAAAACAATGCCATTAACTGCAAGCCACCCTCCTCAATATTTTAGCCCCTCTCCCTCACCATTATTAAATTCAGAGGAGCCACAACACGCTGCAGGGGGTGTTCCACTGATCATTTCTCACATCTAACTAGTAAGCCAAATCAAAAGATTTCAAACATTACTTGTTTTAACAAACTTTCAATTTTACTCCTGCATCCAGTGAAACACAGACTTCTCCTTTCAGGAAGTGCAGTCCTTAACACACAAACTAGCTTTAAAGGAACAAACATCTGTTTTCTCTTGAAATTGTAAACAACTTAAAAGCTATAAATCAATATCAATCTTATTTTCCAATTAAACTGTATTACTTGATAATTCTATACATTATGGATAAGGCAGAGATGCCATTCACAATTCTTGCTGCATTTTTATTTTGGATAAACAGAAACCAGTCAAAAATTTGAGGTGAACATCTCAGTTTCTCATACAATCTTAAGAATGTCTGAAATCATGCTCAGGATTTATTCTTGGTACCCAGCATGTGACCCCTCAATTGCTGTAGAAGCCAGCCCTTCAGGTCAGCTGTAAAAACTTACTGATCTGCTACCTATTTTAAAACACTGCACTGCTAAGACAAGCTGGTCATTAAGACCAACAGCAGATTTAACAAGTGTGACCAAGGCCTGGCAATTTGCTTCTATTTCCTAACTCTTACTAACTCGGGATGGTGGTGTCTGTTCACCAGGTCACTACAAGTCAAGGACTCAAAGCACTGCCTGGATACAAAATTAGTGCTATCCAAATGTTTTCAAAGAGTCTTACCTTTTTGTTCTGCAGTACCAAGTCTGGAAACCTGTTCTGTCAACTTAAATTGAGTAAACATGATTACTTCTGGGTACAAACCATCCGGATCCCGAAAAGTTACCTGGTATGGCTGTCTTTTTATAACTTCATTTACCTTCACACTTTATGCAACAAATCTGTCATTTACCAACTTTACTCCAAGATAATCCTCAATTAAAACCAGTCCAACAATGAGCAAGAAAAGCAGTAAGAATCCCTGGAAACTTTTAGAGATATGACCCACCAGGAAGAAAACAATGAAAAAGCTAACTTGAGTGAAAAAAGTGCACTTTAAAACATTTGAAAATCCAGACTGTAAACCAAACAGAACAAAAAATAAGGGAACTGAGTCATGTCACACGAGCCAGTAGAGATTTTATATGCAAGGCAAAAAGTAAACAGAGCATTGGGAAACGCTCCCATTTTGTGACACCTGTCTAAATAGACAATCCCAAGTATATACATCACAAAAACACAAGGGTGACCACAAGGCCTGCCACACACCATTTTTCAAGTAAAGAAATTAGGGGAGGCTACAAAGGGCACTAGATGCAAGAGAACCAGCTACCACTTCCATGGTGACAGAAGAGCAGAGAAAATGACTGCCAGGTTACCTGGAATACACTGCTCTGTAGTCTCGCCATGCATGAAAACAGTGATCAACAGGACAAATCAAACGAGCAAAACGTTAAACATGGCTCCACCCAAAATAAACTTAACATGTTGCATGCATATGCTCTACACATCACATTCACACCAACTTTCATAATACGTATATCCACACTTATGCATTATATGTACGGACACACACACACTATATTATATATATATATATATATATATATATATATATATATATATATATATATATATATATATATATATAAACATATACACTATACATACACACAAAAAGAAAATCACATGGTATTCACAATGTTGCCACCATACTGTAAACGATGCAGTCAATTTGATCAGGATTAGGCACACCCGCAGAAACACCAACATGCATTAACCCGATTTTCCACAAACGTGCACAGCTCAATTGACTTACACTAAGAAAACCTAGACTTCAAACATAAGGAGTTATCCATGCAATATGCAAATAGGTGAGGAGAGCAGAGTATACTTCCCACCCTCAAGGCAGTTCTTTGTCAACTTAGAATTTTCCTCTTGAGTGTGAGTGTGTGTAAACCCTAAAAAAACACCTGGGAAGATGCTTCTCAAAACAGAAGTGAGCAAAAATAAACTTAGCTCTGTTGAAGGGCTGGGGCAAGCTGTTGCCCTGCCATTAGGGTCTGCCTGTGGTGCCATCTTTTTACTCTCGAGCTGATCTCCATCTTCTACTCCTACATACTGCCTGAATGGGATGAATGCTACAGCTGTGTTGAAAGCAGCAGTACAACCAAACTGGAGGAGCAGCATATCAGAATATGGATGACCAAACCAAATCAAACACCCTTCCCTACTACCACACATTAACAACACTGAGGAACAGGAGAGGCTTATTTGTGCCTATATATTTATGCATGCAAACACATCAGACACTGCAACCTTCCATCTTCTAAATGGGAATCCTAAACCATACCAAAACATTACTCTTTACACAACAAAGGGCAGTGGACTATAGAATGTACATAAAAAATGCATTTTAAACTATGGTATATACAACTACTTTATAAAATAATGTAAAACAGCTACTTCTTAAAAACCCATCAAGCAATGATACCCATAAGGTCTCCATGAGCACTGCTGCAGTTTCATTTTCAAATCAGTTTGAAGCGCTCTCAAACTCTGCAATGGTGAAAGCTCACAAACATGCAGTCGAATGCTTCCAAAGTCAGAGACTCAGTAGATGCTGTAAAATCCACATCACCTTCAAACTGCACTTTCATATCCATTCCACAACTCAAAGCTAAAGGCTTCCATCATCCTTGTATTTCAACATATACACTCACAAAACTGAGGCAGCATTCTTCCAGAAGCAATTAATTTCTCAAGATGCATCAGGTTTATATCATTAATAAGCTCTGAAAGGTCCTATTAATTTATTTGCATGGGAATATTTTTGTTTTAAAATTAAAACAGTTAATGAAATTGTTTGAAAATTAAAAATATGCTCTTACTTTGACCTTCTTTCTTATGTTAACTACTTAAAAATACAGAAAAATCATGTCAGGGTCTCTCTAACTAGGTATAATAATAAATGCTCCAGGAAAAAATAAATTCACTGTTAAGGATCATTACCAAAATACCCATCAGAAAATAATGCAGTGCTCTTTTTTTTTGTTTGTTTTTAAATAGGTTTTTGCCCATTTGCCTCCTGACTCAATCAGATTCATTCCCTAGCAGTAGGGAATCCCCAAAGCAAGATCTATTCTGAAGGGCAGTCATTTAGGCAGACTTTAGGGAGTTTATGCTGTCATTGTCAGTAAACAGAACATTTTTAAGTCCTTAACCCTGATCCTAACCCTGAGCAGGAAGATATGCTACCTGCGTCATTGCTGGGAATCACAACACTCTCTGTTCATTTGCTTAACAGGGCCATCACTAGGCAAAGGTTTAGTGAGCTATAAGCCCACTCCCACAATGCCACTGCAACTCCATCCCTCTCTCAAGGGACTGTGACTGTATGCGTCCGTATCTGACACTCCTTCCCCCTCCTAATAATATGAAAATCTACACTTGGTGATTTTAGTCGTGATTCATAGTTACATTTGAAGGCAACCATACACCAGTGTGGGTCTTACAATAAAAGGGAAAGCACAGTGAAACTTTCAGTGTTGCAGCTAGCAAGAATTCCCGAAGCAGCAGCAACAGTCATTCTAAGTACTGACAGTTCCTCTCAGTAGGAGTGGGGTGGAATTTAACACCAATGGAAATGTCATCATCAGAGGGTGACATACCATAATTTTCACCAATCAAGAGACTAATGATCACTTCAGAATTGATCAGGACATAGTACTGGCCTTGGATGACATCCTGTTAACAGAAGGGATCAAAAGGGATGTGTGGCCTTCCCATACCTGTGGAGGCTAATGTACATATAGATCTTTCTAGTCTACCTACAAAGACCACTCAGAGACCACCTGCGGAATACATCAGATATTCCAAAGGCCTCCACTTCTAGAATACTTGCACACCTTGATGTAATACTTTTACAAATGGAGAAGCATATACAGTTTGTTAGCATACCAAAAGTAAAAGCTAATACCATGTGTGCCTTTTCTAACATTATGACCACCCTGAAGTACTAGTAAGCTATAGACTACATTGGTATAGCAAGAAAGGCATTCCCCTCTGCAGTGTAACCATGCAGTACTACATGCAAGTTGTGCATGTGGGGGGGTCTCATCATTAGTATAAACTTACATATCTTAAAGCCGCTTTTAGTGATCATTAAGGTTTCTCTTTTCCCCACTCTTGTGCAATTATACAAAGTATATGCAAGTTAGAAGTGTGCTTTCCCCCTTGCAGAAGAAACGCTTTGTGTTTTCTCAATAGTGACAAATAAGAGTGACTGCCATTGATGAATTGACACAATTCCAAATGTTTATATTGTGTTGCATATGACTGATACCCAGTGTTTCCCAGGTTTACCATGCCAGTATATAATCTAAATGTTCAATATTGTAGAGCATGTGTTCAGCTTGCTAAAAACCCACTACCATTGCCTAGATATGTCTGAGGAGGCACCTCATAATGATCTTGCCACAACCTGCAGGATGTTCATAGCATGCTACATACCGCACAATAGGCAGGTGACGAGATGGGCTCAGGATACAGGTACGACTGGACTGCACACAGCAATGGGAATGTGCATCAACACCATCATCGTACAAATCATTGGTGGAACACCAGCAATCAGCAGCTGCAATACCATCTCCCTCCCTCCACAGACAAATGCAAGTGCCATACAAGGCAAGCAGTGACATAGTTGCACTACATGGCACAGTTGATGTCATTGAAGTCTTGTACAAACTCACAGGTCTCAGCAAGCACAGAAAGGCATTCTGTTGTCAGACACAGCAAACATGATGCATGCAGTAATAATATCAAGTTATACTGGGCTGAGCATGGCTGAGCCACACTGTACATTTGACATTCCCGCATTTAACATTCCAGTCACCCTGATCCATCTAATAGTATGGAACACTATGCCGTCACACTGAGTCAGGATGGTAAACAGCAAACTGCTACTTGTATCCCACACTATCACATGCCATATATGCACCCCTCCACATGTCACACTCCTTTTTCCATGCACTGTCCACCCATCCCCATCACCATTTGTCTCCATCCTTCCCATATCTCCTCATTCTCATATGTATACTTTCACCCCTGTTTTCTGCTTTGTTCTTTCAGAGTTTGTCTACCCCTACACACCATTCTGTTTCCTCCACTCCTATCCTGCTTTTCCTTTCACCCTTACCCCTCTTCCCTTTTATACTATTTGAGGAGTTATGGTAATCCAGACACGAAATAAAAGTTACTATGCAAGCTCTGAGTTACAGAACAGAGTGGGAAATACAGCACAGGATTAACAGAAAAGACGAAAAAGTGTAAGCAATTGCTTAATTGAAGAGAAACTGTAATACTTGTAAGGGCAACTGACAGGTGAATTATACATATTCAAGGAAAGGTAGGTACCGCAGAAGTTAATTAGCATATCACAGAGTGGGAGGCATGTTCTGAGTGGGTGTTAATGTCATAGGTGTAATAATAAAATTACTACTGACTTGTAACCGAAATAAAATGAGGTACATGGGATAAGGCTCTTGCCCATCAACGTAGAGGAAAAATAAGTTACTCAGGTGTAGATGCATTTGAAAAAGCGCCCAAAGCGGAGCAGTCACTAACTGATCAGACACTCCTGACTATATAAACAGCAGATTCCAGTATGCTGTCCACTCCCTAACTGCTATGTCAAGCAACAGACAAAGGATAAGAAATAAAATGAAACAGCAGATACTTAAACAAAATCTAGACAGGAGGCAGACGTTCAACAGCAATGCTACAAGCAGTGAAATATTCTCAATGCCACCTTATCATACATAGCCAAATCAAAGGGAAATCAAACAGGAAAAACTATATACACATTCAGTACAGGCAAAGGATCGAGCAAACCTATTAAAATTCAGACCCAGTGAAAGAGTGGTAAAGTGCATCTACATCACTGGTTCAGATATAAGGCAGTCACACATACAGTTGTCTCACAGTAATGACTTAAATGGGAGCATTCAATTGCATCACACACCCCAGTACTAGAAGAGTTCTTGTTCTTAGTATCCAGTGAACTTTTTTAATAAAGCAAACAAAAATGACGTATCAACTGTCCAACTATTTTATTTATTCATTCATAGTAGGTAGCGGAACTGGGCCACAAGGGTCAATTTTCAACTTTTGTTGCAAAAGAGTGAATTAAAAAATGTAATGAAACACATACATGAAGACAAAATTCACACATTATTAAATACCCACATTTTTTTAATTCTTAAATACAGCAGTTTGAACATTAGTATATACTGAACTGGTAAATGAAGAAAAAGACTGTAATGCAAGAGTACAGTACAAAACAGCAATAGAATAGAAAGGGGAAAGCCCTAAATACAATCCAGATTATTTGGGTTCAACCAGCAACTCAGAAACTACAGAAGCTAGTCAGTGGATGGAGAGGAGTGAGGGTGGATGCCCTTTCAGCCGGGGGAGGACAGGGATGTATACCTCACAGCAATCATACCATCAATGCTTTTTGGAGGAGACTAGAGACATGAAGAGATAGGGCTACTTGCAGGTTATCTCATGAATGCAATGAATGTCTACCCTTAGAGAACTGTCATGCATGCGTCTGAAACAGTAAAACTACTGTGTGGTGGACTGCAGCAGTTTATACAGACGTCCCTACTCAACATACATGTATCCCTCTTGACTATGAAAGTAGAAAAATTGCCTGATAGCTGTCTGGATGATTGCCACACAGCAAAAACTTCTCTTTAACAATGAAAATAAACAGGAAAAGCTGTAGTGGGGCCACGGGTGATTTTCATATACAGCAGAGGCAAAAATGGCAGAAGAAAACAATGTTATTCAGGGTACAGGTTATGGCTATGTTAGAAAATTACAGAATTATGAAGTAAATTTTAGGCAAGCTTAATTCAGCACTCACACACTTTTTGTACTTACATGGCTGTGTCTGACTGTCCAAGCTAACATGATGCTTCCTGACACCACCAAACAGCAGCTCCGCACCACCACTGAGGAGAAAAGGCAGGATTATTACCATAAGATTTTTAATTTCTACCTATGTTATACTCAAGAATGTTTATATACAAATCTTGCAAATCACTTTCAAGCAACACCTTAAGCAGAGTCATGAATACTGAGGAAAAAAAACTGTAATAAGCTGAAAAATGTAAATCATCTTTTAAAAGGGAAATGTAGGAGAGAAACTGTACTACAGTTACAATAATTAAGAAAAATGCCAGCAATTCCTTAACAGACTGTACTGAACTTCCCTTTTAGTAGCTATGTAATATTTATGAGTGACGTGTGAAATTGTACATACAAACTGCACATTTGCCCTTCAAATACACTGCAGTTTAAAAGTGAAATAAGATCTGCATTGCAGACAGACAACTACAGTGTGTGTCCAATGCTTCTTTCAGACGATACTCTAGTTCAAAAGATATTACCTTATCTGGAAGTCTCCCACAAGCATATAACGTGGAAACAAAATGTTAACATTCAAAATTTAAAACTGAAGCCAACATAAAATCCTGCATGGGAATCATATAAATGGAAAGTGATGGGAAAGATGGACTGTTGGTTAAAAATGTTTGTGGATTTTTCCTGTTGGGACATGCACATAGAGGGGGAGCTGCCAGTAAGAACTTCTCTAGATTATTTTCTGATCTTGAGAGCTAGTGACTGGGCGCATTATATCTACAGGCCTAGACTAGCAGATATTTCAAATTTGCCATATGACTTCTGCCTGTCCAGAAGTTTTATTTTAAAATTGTTTTACAAGATTAAACCTATTTGCGTATTTACTTTTCAGCTGGAATACTGCATTTTATTTATGTCAACAACAAAAAATTAAATACTGATTTAAATGCTTGTGGCTGGTGAGTTACTTGTTACCTTAAGGGTAATTACACTATATCTGGTGTACTGACAACTGTTTGGTATCCATATATTGAAAACTTTGCTCAGACGTGAATGCTTCTATTCAAATGGAAAAGGGTCAGCTTATTTTTTTCTTTACTGCCTAACAATCAGGTTTTGCTATGGATAAGTCACTCTTTCAGTGTATGAATGAGTGCCAATCAGGTAAGCCGGCATGCATACAGACATAAGAGTTCTTATTAATGTCTCCAATCCCACCTGTGGTAGCTGGTGTAGGCACCTGCACTGCTACTGGGCAGACTACACTCTCCCATGGTGGGTGCGTGATAACCACTGTTGACTACCATCATTATCTTAGGACTACCAAGCCCATATCCATCAGTCCTACAGCCACTGTAAATGTGCAAGCCTCCACCTGAATAGGAGAAAACAGCCAACCAAGACCATCATCTCCCTCCTGCAGGATGACAGTTAGCATTAACCACTCACCATCTCCCTCCACTGCCCAATTCTTCCAGTGCCTAAATCACTAAACTATTTCAGGGTTCTAGCAAGTGCTTTATCCCTCTATGCTAGACAGTTTAGTAACTTGTGCTCTTGGTTTGCTAAAGAAGTCTGGCTGGTGGCAGCATTACAGTGAACTGAGGGAGAGGGAGTTGGTACTGCAGAGGAGTTATCTCTTTCTGGAAAACATTGTGCAAATATATGTGTGCACACAAAATAATTTTGGACATTTTTTTGTATAAGTGTGTGCCAAAAACACTGGGATCAGTCTTCTGGAAAGAACTCCCAGCCCTACCACTCACATGACTTTGAGGCTGATTGTTGCATGCCAGATAATATGCAAGGGACAGTGTGGATGGAAGGACAATACCACTGCTTATCAAACTATTTAGCAGCAGCCAGTAAGATTTATCTGATTATTCATCACACCTATATTCATTTTATTTTATTTTTACTTATTTTATCTTTTGTTGACCAGGTTAGTCCCCCTAGGCCAACAGTCTCTTTTAAAGGAAGACCTACTGTGGTATTTATACTGTCAGGGAAACTTGTCCAGGGCATCGGGAAACTTCCCCTACTCTTTGTAGATGGAGGAAGAGCTTGTGTGTTACACATCCTGACTTCCCGTTTTCTGTATAGGCGCAGAGGCAGCCAGGAGAAACAGGGAGAAAAACATGGCTGATTCAGTTTTTGCTGAAACTGAAGCGAAAGTTGCTGAAATGTAGTTGAAATGGTAGAATCGCTAACAGAAGTCTTTTTTTCTGATGATGTGGATGCAGAAAAAAAACAGTGACACTGGAGGAAAAGGAGACTGTAGCTGAAAACAGAGACAGATTCAGAGGAAAACTTTCAGGAGAGATTGTTTGAAGGAGACACAGTTACCTCTGAAAAATGCATAATTACAACCCTCCTATCGGGGGGGGGGGTGTTTGCGGGATAATTATTTGGAAGAAATGGTAAACCAAAGTGCACCAGAAAATGGAGAAGCAATTTCATGAAGTGACAAGGTGGAAAAACTAGAAGAGACTGCCATTAAAAGTTCCAGAGACAAAGACTTGTGCACAAACTGTTGGATAAGGAAGAAAAAAGAAATAAAATAAACAAAAAAGAAGTACAAAGTTTACAGTATGTGTGAGCAGTAAAAAAAAGAAAGTCTGGACAGCTATGAGGTTTGGGACTCTGTCACAGCACCTCTGGGTGTCAAAGCAAAAGAGAAAAGAGCATTTACTTCAATTAATAAAGAGACTTTTGTGACTTGATATTTGAGAGTGGGCAGGCCATGGAACATTTTTTGGGTGCATATGGACAAAAGAAAAATATTTATCCGTGGTCAGAATATGTGGTGCAAGCCTTTTACACACAAACAAAAAAAAGAATAATGAGCCAGTTTAGAACTGAAGTTGAAGCAAAAGAACTGAAACAACATGTGTTAACTAGATGTAAAGTATATATGATGAAAGAGGACTATGGACTGGGGTTTGGGAATGTGCAGTAATACTGAAGATGGAAAATGACGGTGTTATGCATGTACCTAGCATTATTAATGTTCATGGTAATAAGGGGTGTGTGAAATACTGGGGACAACCAAAGACTTGTTATTTTTGTGGAAAAAAATGATCCTTTAATCAGTAAAAAGATGGTATTTATGTGGTAAGACAGGGCAAAATGCAAAAAATAATGTGATTTAAAGTGCAAACAAATGCGGCAATACTGGTCATTTATGGCTAGAAACTGAAATAAATGTGCAAGAAAATGAGGAGAAAGAGATAGAAGAATGTTATACAAGAAACTGTAGAAAATATGTCTGATAAAGAGGATGTACATGAAGTTGAAGAAAGTAACAAGGAAAAAGAAACAGAGACACTTGAGGGAGAAGCTGACTCGTGTACAGTAAGAAATAAAAATAATTCAATAGGGAAATACTTAAAGAAAGGAAAAGAAAATTCAAATATATAATGCTTAGAGAAAATAAGAAAGTATAACAATTTTTTTATCCCCTTCCTAACTGTTCTTAGAAGCTCAAAATATTAGCTTAAAATGTGAACAGTATGAAAAATCTTAAGAGGAGAATATGTATATTACAATGGTGTGCTGCACTAGATGCATATGTTATTGTTTTAGAAGATATCAGATTATTAACAGAGGAAGAAAGAATACGAACTGAAAAACTTTGGAATGATGTGGTAGTTTAGAACATGGGGAAAGAAATGTGCTTGCGCATATGCATATTATGTCAAGAAAGCATTAAAGTATTACATGCAACCATAGCGGAACTACGACAAATTATGGTAATAGACTTGAGATGGAAAAATGTGTGTATAGAATTATATCTTTGTATGCACATATAACAAAAAAGAGAGAGAATGATGTTTAAAAATATGCTTGAATATGTTTGTGTAAATATGGACATTACAGTGGTGGGTGACGATTGTAATTTAAGAAAAAATAAGAGCAATTATGATGTTAAAATGGTTAAAGAAATTATGAGAAGTAGAATGTCAAGTGTATGGGAGAATAACACTGCACCTATGAAAGGATTTAAACTGGGGCAGAAGTTGATTATTTTTTAATGTCGGATAATTCCCTTTTCTTTAACTTTTAAACTAAGTATACTGGATTTTTGGATCATGTGGCTATATGGGTTAAAGTACAAGAAAATGAAAAATATATAAGACTAGGAAAAGGAATAAAGAGAATTAATGAAAATGAATTAGATTTAGGACAGAAAAAAGAACTTATGGAATTATGGAAAAATATGAGAGAGTTTTATGAGAAATGGACTGTTTGGTGGCTTAATTTTAAAGAAAAATATAAAAAAGTGTTTTTAGAATGTATAAGGAAAAAAGAAGAAAAGAAAAACAAACATACAAGATATTAAGTCAAGAAACATTCAGAGACTTGTTAGAGAAGAAAAATTCCTTTTATGAAAAAGAGAAATGTATAAAATTAACCAAATTAAAATTAACTTATGTAAACAAAAATATTGTTTACAAAGAAAGAAAGAAATAAAGAAGAGGTAGCACCATATTTGAGTAAAATAAAAGGAAAAATAAGAGAATTAAAGAATAAGGAAGGTAAGCAAATAAGACAGCAAGAGGGAATATACAAAATAATTAATTAAAGAACATGTATTGGAATTATTTGTTAAAAGAGAAGAAAACATAAAACAAATTTATACAGGTGAAAAAATAAACAAAGATAATGAGTATTCACAACAAAAATAACTATGAAAGACCTGAATGAAATTCTAAAAGATATTTTCATGAATTCTGCAACAGGACTGGATGGAACTGAATATGGTACATATAAAGAAATGAAGGTGCAGCAAAAAATAATTTTTATACAAGTTAGGAATGAATGGTTATAAACTGGAATTAAAGAGAAAAATATACACAGGAGTTATAAAATTTATATTTAAAAAAGGAAATCGAGAGAAAATAAAAAAACGTAGACCTACAACACTGAATAATATGGATTATACATTTTTTATGTGAATAACAACAAAAATGTTACAAAAAAAGGACAGAATGTCTGACCAAAATGTATTTGGAAGAAAAGGAAGTAAAGAGTTATTATGGATAATAAGACAAATAATTGATATCATAAATAAAAATGTAGAAGTGAAGATTATGATAGGGCATACAAGTAAAGCCTATGATAATGCTCAATATAAATCATTATGGGGAATTTTGCAGGCATATAATGTAAGCAAAAAATATTACAAGTAATAAATTCTATTTATAAAAAGAACTGTGAAACTAAATGTGAATGGCTGGACTGGGGAAGAAATAAAAAAATAGAAATGTGGAATAAAGCAGCAGCTAGTAGTGTAATTTTCTCATTAGTTATGAATGTAATAGTGAAGGAAATTAATAAAATGTCAAGAGCATTCAATATAAATCATTATGGGGAATTTTGAAGGGATATAATGTAGGAAAAAAATATTACAAGTAATAAAATTTATTTATGCAATATCAAACAGAAGAGGCTCACCACGACCACGTAATCAAAAGAATTATTTAATACTGCAGTAAAAGTAAGCGCTTTCACGTTTCAAAAACGTTTCTTCAGACTTTAACAACTGCCATTCACATTCATATGTTTAAATAGCATTGCAAAATCACATCAACCAGTCAATACTGTTGCATCATTAATTGATGTTAAAATATTAAAGATATATCAACAATAACAACACATTAATATATAAAAAACAATGAAACATGTCATAGACTGTCCCTATTCAAAAATACTTTGTAAATAACATTCATAAAGTATATATATATATATATATATATATATATATATATATATATATATATATATATATAAAAGATATAAAAATATATATGGAAAAATACGGCATTTATTGCATAGACATGTTCCCCAACACGTTCCCTAAGGCTCCTATTGGTTTTTCCCCACATAGAAACATGAACATCTTTGGCAAACAGCCACATACACTACATCTCTAGATCTAGAATCAGCGTGTTAGGGAACATGTCTATGCAATAAATAAAGAAAATGAGACAAATGTATTGCAAATGGGTACGTCGCATAAGTTTAAATTCAGTGTACTTGAATTAATAAAGAAAACTAATAGGCTAGGGAACATAAAGAATTACACTGAAGAGAGGGAGAATAAGTGGATAATAAGGTTACACAGTCACAAAGGGCATGGCTTAAATGATAGGGTTACACTCAAACCATTTTTATCAGCCCGGCCATATACACACTGAAAAGCAATAACAATAGTTTGTGAATGAAACTTCTCTACATAGGCTGTTTGTAAATGTAGTTGTAGGCAGAATTTTTTATATACACATGCCATATTTTTCTATATATATTTTTATATCTTTATATATATACTTTATATTTTATGAATGTTATTTACAAAGTATTTTTGAATAGGGACAGTCTATGACAGGTTTCATTGTTTATATATTAATGTGTTGTTATTGTTGATATATCTAATATTTTAACATCAATTAATGATGCAACAGTATTGATTGGTTGATGTGATTTTGCAATGCTATTTAAACATATGAATGTGAATGGCAGTTGTTAAAGTCTGAAGAAACGTTTTTTGAAACGTGAAAGCGCTTACTTTTACTGCAGTATTAAATAATTATTTTTATTACGTGGTCGTGGTGAGCCTCTTCTATTTGATACTGCATTTTCCTGGTTCTGCAGAGGCTTTTTGTCCAGTGCTGCTCAGTGTGATTTTTCTCAATAAAATCTATTTATAAAAAGAACTATGTGAAACTAAATGTAAATGGCTGAATTGGGGAAGATATAAAAATAGAATGTGGAATAAAACAGCAGCTAGTACTGTAATTTTCTCATTAGTTATGAATGTAATAGTGAAGGAAATTAATAAAATGTCAAAGAGCATTGGATACAAAAAGATGAAGGAAGTACAACTGCCAATAATATATAATTATGTGGATGATACTGTACTAATTGTTAAAAAGTATGGATGGAAGAAGTAAATGAAAAATTAAGTGTACATTTAAACAATTGGTTTAAGTATAAATAGAGAGAAAATTAAATGATTTGCTTTTGAATGTATGATAGGAGGTATTGAGGTCAATTAAATATATATTAGCACTTTTCAAGAAAAATCTTGATGACTGGATGGGAAATAGGAAATTCACCCAGGGAATCACCTCTGTGGCTCTGTTCAACAGGGGCACAGGAAAATAATTTTCTTGGGTAGTGAAAGCCAGGGTACCTTTTTGGCTAGGCTTATATAGGCCCTAGGGTCAATAGCTAGTACCTACCCATGAACCTATATAGATATATTAGGAATAATACCTGGAAGAAATGGACAACAGCAATGGGATAATACGCTCAAAGAAGTAAAGGATATGACTAATTTTTGGAATTCATACAGATTTTCATATAGGAAAAAAGCACACTTGTTGAACACCACAGTAATAGGAACAATTGCTTATGCTGCTAACATCTATACGATTCCTATTAAGTATGAAAAGGAACAAATGGTTATATCTTAATTTTATATAAGGTATTAAAAAGGAATTATGATGGAAAATAAAAACTTGATAGACATGATACTATATAATAAATACAAAGAATTGTGGGAAGGAATGGAAGTTAAAAAAAGAAGTACAAGCATTGTGAATGAACTGAAAGAGTACCAAAACAAAATTGTTATAGAAAATAAAAATAATATTTGTGAAAAATAGAAAAGAACGGTACTTAAACATTATAAAAGCATTTTGTTGCATTGATCCAAGGAAAGATTTAGAAACAGATAAGCAAAAAAACATAATGATGAGATATAAAAAGAAGTTACGTCTTACCATAACGTTCCATCTGTATTGCTGATCCTGGTTCAGTCATTGCGTATGGGGTATCGGTTCCGACCTCGGAACCAAGCCGGCCATCTTCCAAGCTCACGTCAGGTACAAACTGTCGAGCTAAAACTCTTACCCAGAATTACCCTCTCCCTGTTACCTCAGATTGAGTCTGCAAGTCAAAAGAAGGTAGAAGCTACCTCTGATCAAATGACCTAATAGAACTATAAGCCACAGGAGGGTGAAGGAGGGAGGGTCGTAATGACTGAACGAGGATCAACAATACAGACAGACCGTTATGGTAAGACATAACTTCTTTATCTGATATTGTTAATCCTTGTTCATTCCTTACGTATGGGACAGAGTCCCCAGCTACCTCTATTCCTGGGAAGCTCTCATGGAAGGACATTCATGAGCACCACAGAACCAAAAGATGCTCTTACCCTGGAGGCCAAATCCAATTTGCAATGATCGATGAAGGTATGAGGCGTAGCCCAAGTTGCAGCTGCACAGATGTCATGTAAAGAAGCTCTGGCATGTAAGGCAGCAGAAGTTGCCACCGACCTTGTCAAATGAACCTTTATGGTAGTCGGCAATGGAATATTACATTGTGTATAAATGAAGGTCACAAGGTCTTTCAACCATCTAGCCAATGTGACCTTAGCAACAGCACATCCTAATCTAGGTCCAAAATAGGCCAAAAATAATTGGTCTGATTTACAGGAGGCCTTAGTTCTGTTCAAGTAGAAGCAAATTTGCCTGTAAATATCTAGGGTATGTAGGCAATACTCTCCTTTGTTTGAATGATTGGGGAAGAAAACTGGCAATTCAATGGTTTGATTAATGGACATTTCAGAGATCACTTTTGGCAGAAATGAAGGATTAGTTCTCAAAGACGCTCTCTCTCTATGAAAAATCAAGTATGGACTCTTGATGCATAAGACTTGAAGCTCAGAGATACGTCTGGCAGAAGTAATGGCGACCAAAAACAAGGTTTTCCATGACAAATATTTGAGGTTGCATGAAGAAGCTGGTTTGAAAGGTGGCATTGTCAGAGCTTGTAGAACTAATGACAGGTCCCATGGTTGAATAGGTCCCATGGTTGAATAGGTTCTCTAAAAGGGGGTTTCAGATGATTCACACATTTTATGAAGGTCTTGCATAATTTGTGTGACGTAAGAGAGGAGTCTTGGCCACCCTCATGGAAATTAGATATTGCAGACAAATGAACTCTAATGGTAGAGGCCGATAGACCCTATTGGAATAGATCGGCTAAATACACTAGTACTATTGATAATGGTGCCGAAAAAGGATCTACTTGCTTTTCTTTCAGCCAACAGGTAAATCTTTTCCACTTGCTTAGATAAGCAATTCTAGTGGAAGACTTATGAGATGCAATAAGAATGTCCCGTACTGGCAAAGAAAGATCATTCTGCCTGGAAATCAAGGGAACTGGAGGAGCCAAGCTGTGAGCTTCAGGCTGTCCAAGTTGGGATGAATCAAATTCTGCGGATGGGAGATCAACCCCGAAGTTGAATGGTGAATCCATGATTGATCTAGCAGGTAAGGCCAAAGGAAGGGGAACCAAATCTGACAAGGCCAATATGGTGCTATGAGGATTACCTTGCTCTTCAACCGACGGGCTTTCTTCAGAAAATGGGGAATGAGGGGAAGAGGTGGACATGCATAACGAAGACTTGAGGGCCAATCGTGGACTAGAGCATCCCTAGGTGACTGACCCGGAGGGGGACTCAGGGCGAAGTAGCTGCTGCATTTGTAGTTGGTCAGGGATGTAGAGAGGTCGCAGCAAGGTCGGCCCCAGCAGTGGAAGATCTCTGCCACTATCAAGGGATTCAGGGACCACTCATGAGATTGTAGAAAGCACCTGCTGAGTCTGTCTGCTATCACGATGGAACTCCCAGGAATGTGCATTGCTAGAAGAAAACGGTTGATAGCCATCATCCATTGCCATATCCTCATGGCCTCTCAACAAAGGGGGTAAGATTTGGTTCCGCCCTGTTTGTTGATGTACCAGACCACCGCCATGTTGTCTGATTGTATTGCAATAGTCCCAGATGGCAGTAGGGGATGGAATGTTTTGCAATGCCAGAAGCACCGCCCTCAGCTCTAGAACATTTATATGCAGTTGGGCCTCCAATACAGACCAAGTGCCTTAGACTGTCTGTCCCTGACAAAGCCCCCCCCCACTCCATCAGGGAGGTGTCCGTGGTCACTGTAGGCTTGGGCTGCTGGGGGGAGAAGGGGCGAGACCATTGTGACGGGTTGTGGGTCATCCACCAATTTAAATCCTGTTTGCATCTGTGAGCTACTCGAATCTTGGCTGAAAGAGGATACTGAACAGGATACCATTAGGTGAGCAATAGCCATTGCAGAAGTCTCATGTGAAACCTGGCCAGGGGGACAATGGTGATGGAGGCTGTCATGGAACCCAACAGCTGTAGGACAGAGTGAGCTGTGGATTTCTCCCTTGAAAGAACTGGGATCAGTTGTTGCTTTATCCTTAGAATTCTGTGCTCTGGAATGGATGCTCTGCAATTCTTTGTATCCAATATGACCCCTATGAATTCTGTGGACTGAGATGGGATGAGATTGGATTTTTGCCAGTTTATAGTTATGCCTAGCCTTTCTGCAACAAGGAGAGAGTATGCCAGGGCTTCCTCCAATAGATATCTGGTGGGGACAGAGATGAGCCAGTCGTCTAGGTATGGAAACACCTGGAATCCTTGTAGTCGCAAGTGAGCTGTGATGACTGCCATGCACTTTGTGAACACTCTGGGGGCTGTAGAGAGTCCGAAGGGCAGTACTCTGAACTGATAGTGACTGGCTCCCGCATGGAAGCGAAGGAATCTTCTTGATGGCATGTCCACTTTTATGTGGTAGTACGCATCTTGAAGATATTGAGCACATCCAATCGTCTTTTTCCAAAAGCAGAAGGATAGACTGTATTGTGACCATCCGGAATTCTTGTACTCTTACAAACTTGTTCAATACACCGAGATCCAAAATTGGTCTCCAGTCCCCAGTTTTCTGTGGCACCAAAAATAGTCTTGAATAGAATCCGGATCCTATCTGGTCCGGAGGAACTATTTGGATGACTCTTTTTCTTAGCAGCTTTGCTATCTCTAGTGCTGCTTCTTCCCTTTGACTGGGTGGAAAGTCGGGTAAGTTTGTTGGGGGGGCAGGACAAAGATCGAAGGGAATATGGTAACCTCTGGTTATTATCCTTTGTGCCCAAGAGTCGGTGGTGATGGTTAGCCAGGCAGAAGGGCACAAGGAGAAACGACCCCCAACCACCTCCAGTGGAAAGGAGTTGGGCCGCTCTTCTGGAGCGCTGGTAGGATTGACCAGGAAAAGAGTCCCTGGAACCCTGGTTACACGGACCCCCCTCTGCCCCAAAAAGGGCATCTTCCCTGTGAGTTTCCCCCTCTGCCTCTAGGGGAGAACTCGGCCTGTGTGTCATGGAAAGGACCCGGACACATTTTGTACCATATCTTCCCACTCTTCTGGTTTCTGGAGAAAGCACGTTGAGGGGAAAAATAACGGACACCCACGGCAGAAAGGGTCTTACCATCCTGTTCACATCTGGCCAGCGTGCTTTTAACCTTGGGTCCAAACAATGAAGAGGCTTCGATGGGAGCATTGAGAAAGGAAGCCTTGAAGGGTTCCGCAAAATTGTTTAAGCGCATCCAGGCGTGTTGTCTCAAAACAATGCCTGAACTCGCCGCTCTAGCTGTTCCTTCTGATGCATGAGATATCAGACACATGGAGGAGTTTGATATCGATTCAATGGTAGCCAGCTGAGAAGCCACTTTGTCATTGTCCTCATCAGATGCTGCACCAGCCAAAGTTTCAGAGAGCTCAGAAACTAAATCCCTTTGAAGCCTGGTAAAGTGTGCCATATAATTCAGGGACCTGATTGCAAAGGTCGCTGATGCAAAAGTACGCTTCCCTATTCTGTCCAGAGCCCGTGACTGTTTGTTGGGCGGATGGACAGTCTGGCTTTCTTCTTCTGCCAGGTCCTTCTTGGTTGTGGCCGCCACCACCAGAGCATCTACAGGAAGATCTTTGGACCAATGAGGGTCCACAGATGGCACCGATGGCCTCGGTGCTGAAGTTCTAGGCACCAAAAGCGCTGGAGCCAAAAGAGTCAGATCCAAAGTAGAACGCTTAGCCTTCTTGGGTCTCGGTTGGTGGGAGCCCCCAGCTGGGGACGAAGGAAGAGATTTGGCCTCTGAATGATCAGTCTTTTTCTTATGGGATCTTGGAGGGGTTGAAGCCTCCGACCCAGAAATAGCCTCTGAAAAAGGAGATTTGAGTAGCCCTTTCAGTAACAATTTATTTTTCCTCTCAATCAACGTCCTGTTGGAGAAGTTCTTACAAATTCCACAGGGCAGATCAACTGATAAATGAGGCACACCCAAGCAATAGGCACACAGAGAATGTGCACCTGAAGTAGGTAATTTACAGCCACAATCTGAACATCTCTTAAATCCTGGACTACCTTTTTTATCTGCCATGATAGGAAAGAAGGAAAACAAAAAGAATACCAGCAACGGTACAAGAAATACCTGAAGGTAATGAAAAAAAAGGGGTCTACCTACGATGGTAAAGAAGAAATACCTTGAGGTAAAAAATACTGAAAAATTTCAAGAAGGGATAGTCGCTAAATGCGACAAGGTAAAAGAAAACAATTTAGAAACTTTTCTGAGAGAAAAATTTGTTTTAGACTAGTATGACAACAAAATATTATACTTAGCTCGAGAAGTAGCTTGACACAACCGAATGGCGACGCGGCAAACAAAATCTGAAGTAACAGGGAGAGGGGAATTCTGGGTAAGAGTTTTAGCTCGAGAGTTTGTAGCTGACGTGAGCTTAGAAGATGGCCGCCTCGGTTCCGAGGTCGGAACCGATACCCCATACATAAGGAATGAACGAGGATTAACAATATCATATTAACTATTAAAAGATTAAAGAATGTAATAATTTTTTATGGTGATTGTCTATTACAAAACTACCGGTTAAGGTGATTATGTCATACAAGAAAAAGCAAGACAGAATATGTAATAAATGTGGACATCTTGAGACTACTGAGCATGTGTTTTTGAAATATGAAAGAGTTAATAATTTGTGGAAAGAAATGTATAAACATAATAGGGTGAAAAGTTTGTTAAAATTTGAGCAAATGAATATGGAGAGAATAGAATTTGGTTATTATGGTACAGGAACACAGGAAGAAGTAAAGAAAACTGACAAAGTAATATTTTATGTTTAATGGACAATATGGAAGAAGAGACTAAATGAAAAATACAATGGAAATGGACTTTGACAAAGATTCTGGAAAAAATGTTTTGGTTGTAGACAAAAAAATGGGGGAATGCTTAAATTGAAGTTTACAATGTATGCAGATTTGGAAATAATGTAAATATGTAAATAATATGTAATACATATATCAATCAATAAAAAAAAATTGTCATTGTTGTGAGTGGGACCCCTTTTAAAGGAGCATTTCCTGTTTCAATTCCAGAAGTGGAGGCAACCAGGAGAAACAGGGAGGCAAATGGTGAGAGAAGGGGATAACGGAGTGGTGAGAAAAAAATGGAGGAGAAAGCAAATATCAAGAGTGGAAAATGTATGTAGGGTTCCAAGGACATTTTTCAAAGAAATCTGTTTGCTGGAGAAGAGTCAGCAAATGGTGGATGTACAATTACAACCCTCCAGTTGGGAGGGGTGCAGAATGATTTGCTTAAAGAAATAGCTGCAGAGAAAGACAGAAAATGAAGGAAATGTTCCCTGGGGAGATGCTGTGGAGAAAATACAAAAGGAGGATGCAGACACAATCCTATAGAATAGTGGTGAGAGGGAAAGAAAACATACGTACAGAAAGTACAAGAAGGCAAAAGTGGAGTTGCAGAAAAGAAGGCAAAAGAAAATGAAGAACAGAAGTATGTTGCAAAGATTCAAAGTAAAGAAGACAAAGAAATGGACAGGTATGAATTGTGAGATTATTTAATCGCTCCTTTTGGGCATTTATTCTCATTAACAAAGACACATTTTGTGGCATGATACTTGAGACTTTTTTCAATGGAAAAGTTTTTGGAGCATATGAAAAAAGAGAGACTGTAACCCACGAATCTTTCTGTGATAACAGAGAAACAAAAAAAAAATCATGTACAATTTCAAACAGAGCTGGAAAAAGAGACTCTGAAAGGAAATTTGAAAACTTTATGTAAAGAAGTGCAGGATATTGCAAAGGTTTATTGTAAAAGTGGTTTATGTACTGGTGGATGAGACTTTAACATTGTGATAAAAATAGAAAAAGAAGAAATTATACTTATACCCAGCATGACAAATGTGGAGGGGAATAGGGGCATTATAAAATACTGGGGACAATCCAAATCATTTTTTTGTGGAAAAGGAGGACATTTGATAAGTAACTGTGATAAAAGAAAGTGATGCTATATCTGTACGAAAATGGAACATGGTGCAAAAAATGTTAATTGAAATGTTATAAATGTAACAAAATTGGACATTTATGGGTGGACTGTAGAAATGAAAATAATAGTAAGGTAAAAGAAAAAAGTGAAGAAAATGAAAAAGGGGAAGACATTTTAGAAGTAGAAGAAATAGAAGATTTTTTACATGAAAAAATAGGACATAGAAGAAGGTTCTGAAATAAGTGATGAAGACATACATTGGGATATACTAAAAGAAAAAAAGAATTCTATTGGTAAAAGGGTAAACGACAGAAAGATTAAAATTTAGAGAGACGAGTACAAAAGGGAAAAAGAAAATAATGTATGAAAAAGAATATAGACAGCTAATGATTGGGGTTTGGTATAATGGTTAAGGTGTATGAGTCACAGACACAAGGTACAGTGTTTCATTCTCACCTTTAGCAGAGAAACTGGCTAGGCTTAGAATGGCCTGTTAAGAAAGTTAGCTTATCAATTAGCTATGATCTTATGAAACCATGAATCTAAGGAAAACGGTAAAAAAAATTTTACAGTGCTTTCTGTAAATGTGAATAGTATTAAGAATACAGTAAGACGAATCGTAATTTTGGACTGGTGTAATACATGTGATATAGATGTAATTATATTAAAAGATACAATATTTTTTAACAAATGAAGAAAGATTACAAACAAACTATTGGAAGAAAAGATAATCTGGAATTTGGGAAATGAGATATGTTCTAGAACAGCCGTATTCTGTAGAAATACAGCAAAGATATCAGATGTAAAATTAGCAAAAATGGGAAAATTATTGTAAATTTAAAATGGAAGGAACGAGTACACAGAATGATAACATTATAAGCTTATACTGGGTCTATATTAGATGCTCGAAGTTACTGAACTTTGAATACGATATGATCGACACCATATCGAAGTCCAGTAATGTCGAACACCTAATACAAACATAACAAAAAGTCAAAAAATAGAACTACTTGCTTTAAGCAGGGGGGGGCAAGCCCCCCACATCACCTACTACTTAAATATCCCAACTCAGAGACCACACTACATTGAAGTAAATGGAAATCTCCCCTTACGGAGATTTCCGTTTACTTCGATGTTTTGCGGTTTCGCTGTTTATGTGCCGACAATGTCAGATTCGACAATGTGAACGTTCGCGATTCTCATATAGATCCACTTATACTAACTGTAAAGAAAGGGAAAGCTTATTTCATCAGATTTTAGACTATGTAGTGATAAATATTATCATAGCAACAGACTTTGTGATTTAACAGACAAGTGTTAAAAGAAAGTAAATGATTTAAGAAATATGTTAGAAGTTATAAGATGTGATAAGTTAAAACTTTTTGACACAAAGTCATGGACTTACAATAGTGATATGTATAAAACTGAAATAGATTATTTTATAGTATCAGAAAGTTTAGTTATGGCAAAGCACTGGATCACCTCAACAGTCATCAAAAGTTAAGCGCCACATCTTACAATATGGCTAGAGATAAAGGAAAACAATGAATATATAAAAATAGCCAAACAAATAAAAAGGATAAATAAGAAAGCATGGAAGGAAGACGGAAAGAGACTTACAGTTATGGAAAGATATTATGAATAAATGAAATTATGTTTACTGGTAAATGGATTTTAGCAACAATGTTAAGTAAAATCAGATGGTGGTTATAGAAAAGGAGTGGGGGTCTAATAGGAATGAAAATTTAGTATGACTGTAAAGGAAATTATGAATACGCATAAATAAATTTGTATATCAATATGTACATTTGTAAATTTGCAAATAGGTTGTAAATAAGAGTTATTTTTGTATAGAAAGGACCCCTACTCCTTTCCATAGGTGCCGTTGAATCTACCACCAACTTAAACAGATGGGGCCTCTGTTTAATGTCTCATCCGAAGTATGGTACACGGAGGAGTGCAGCACCCCCTTATACTGCACTACAGTGTCAGCAATCAAGCTGCTTGGTGTGGGAATAGAATTCACAGCCTTCTGCACCAAAGGCAAGTGTATTATCTGATGCGCCACTGACAATGCTAGTATTTTCACTCCTAAGCATCTTCAGGGACAAGAAAGCTACCTAGAATTTGGTGCTTTCTATAAATGATACTACAAAGATAGTGTACCCAAATATACTGGCATCTCTCCTTGGGTGGCAAGTACTTCACTGTTGTCAGCATAATGGTTAAAGGGGAAAATGTTTACAGCAGTGAATCATACATCAGACATTCACATGGCACAGACTCTAATGACTTACATTTGGAAATTTACCAGGGAGTTATGGTTGAAAAGCTTTTGTGGTATGCAGCCCACCATGATTTTCCCTAAGCTCCCAGGGTTACTACATTAATTTTAATACTTTTCATTACATATGGCATACTAGAATGACTTAAAGACAAAAATGCAAAGTCAGAGACTACTACACCCTTTCCAGTCCTCAGCAGAAATTGACAGGGGAAATGATGGAAAGAATGAAGATGATGCTGGAAGCAGCCTCAGCAGAAACTAACAGGTTCTACAATTGACCTGGAAGACAACAGGAGGTCTTATCTTTTAAATCTGATATGGACCATTTTACTATTCCCAAGTCACTACCAGTAATGAGCAACAAAATAAGACTTCATACAGCAAGACATGGCATGACTTAAAATATAGACAGTTGGCAAAGAAAACAACAGCAGAAGGGGGAATGTCTGCTCAATTGCCTTAAGTTACAACAGATTCAGAACTGTAGGTATTTTTAAAATATGTAGCTGCCTGACACTTGTGCTCCCACTGTCTTAGAATGGGAAATTGGCTCCTCTAAGCACAGAAAAGTTAAATGTAAACTACATTCTTAAACAGCAGAGGACCGGTTATTAAACAATGCTTACTTTACATATCGAATTGAAGTAGATGGCTCCATGATTAAAGTTTATCAAGACTATTCCAAAGACCTTTTTCTGAGGAGGTCAGCACACTCAAGAATTAAGTCTTGTTTGTGTCTTTTTCTTTGTTAAGGGGTGCCCACAGCGAAACTCGGTCTGCTAATGATTGGCAGTTGATTTTGCCAGGCCTGATGCACAACCTTCAACAAAGCGCCCAGCCATTCACGCATGTCTCCCATGCAGAAGACGCCTAGCTGAGAATCGAGAACGGACAGTGTTCTGCTGAGGCGACAACGCTACCGCAGCACCACCACCGCGGGTACACAAGAATAAGCTTACAAAATTGGTGATTCAATCACTGATCATTTGTATGTATGCATTTGTGCAGGCTATACCACAGACTGTAGTGGCTAATGCCTGAAAGAATGGTGGTAAGTCAGTAAAAAGCAGACAACACTGAGTCACTTGATTTGGAAGAAGACAAGGACATTGCAGTCAATCCCAGGAAAATACACAGAGGAGTAATGTCCGCAAGACAGCTCACTTATGTCATCTAAGAAAGGGCAGGTGGAAGAGTTGGCAGGTTCCAAAGAGATGCCTGTCAGTGTGTAAGAAGGTGGGTAAACCTCAACAGTATGGAGTCAAGTGAAGATGGCAAAGCACTGGATCACCTCAACAGTCATCAAAAGTTGGACACTCAAGAGGCAAAGGCCTATCTACCACTTGCAGATGGTTTAACAAATGCTAAAAAGGTACAAGTTTTTATGCCCTTGTACTAATACTGCTTATCATCTGGATGGTAAGCCACACTGTATGGATCTCTCAGTTGCTAAAGTACTAATGACTGCTGACATGGGGCCTGGGAGGTTAGGTTACTTTAAAAGAATAAGGTAAAAGAAATTGTAGATCAACCACCATGCTTCCAAATGCATGCTTCTTCAGATGAATATAAAACATTAACAAACTCACTCTATATATAGTATCCTTGTAATTAATTAATCAAATAATTAATTCAAATGAATCAATTAACCAATATATATATAGATTAATATGTTTAAAGCTATAGGCGTACAAGACAATGTAAGCTTCTTGTGCTACTGAATCTTATGACTTGTTATTATTAAAACTATTAAAAACCTTAGGAAGCTGCCCATTAGTGAACAACATGTGGAACAGTGTAACATATCATGACCGGAAAACCATTATATTACAATAAAAACCAAAATATCCAAACTGTCATGAGTTTATAGCAACATAGATAGTAGACAAACAAATTAAACAAATTTCACATACTCAATACTGGTTTTAAAACTTGTTTAAAACCAATTTTACATCAATATTACAACAATATAATCTATCCATCTGTATAAAAATCGTGTAAAAATCAAAATCAACATATGACTTAGTTGTATAATTGTCCAAACTAATATGGACATATATATAACTACAGAATATATACGTCATAATATAGTATTTGATTTATAAATATGAACAAATTTGACGATGTATATGAAATGTTATTGTTTATATATTATACTGTGTATATATTGTTTATAATGTTATTAGTTATTATAGCGTCAATCAATTTAGTTAAATAAATAAATAAAATTGAATAAATATGAAATGTAAAATGGTATAAAATATAATATATAAACATAAAATATATGTAAGGTGTTATTTACCAATAAATCTATTCTAGAGAATATGGTATTGAATAGTTGGTGTTTATTTAATATTTAATATTTATAACTGTCATAGTTATATGAATTCTATATACTAACTATAGCATAAGTTGCATAAATTGATATGAAGTAAAATACAATCAAATATATAACATGTATATTCTATCGATTTTAATTTGAATAATGTGCATATCATGTTATAGTAATAAATATATATATATATATATATATATATATATATATATATATATATATATATATATATATATATAACTATGCATGATAATCAATCAAAATCAAATATCAACTATGTACATGTACCATATATCACAAAATATATACCAGAAATTATATATGAAATTTTTTAAAAAATTTTTATCTATGTAATCAAGCAGATTTATAACTGTTTAATAAGTGCATAAATAAATAAATAAATAAAAAGATGCATATAATCTGTATCAAACTTTAAAATGGTGTATATATTTCATACATTGTTGTATCCTGTACCAATTCAACTAGCACTGCATAATATCTCTTTATCCATATGAAAAAATGATATTTGTAAAGTGCATAAAAATGAAGACAAATATTATTCTGTCAACTTAGACCCATAACACCAAACTGTCTAAAAATGTGGGTGAAAATCATTAAATATACAATTAACAATATTCTTTGGTCAATGATATTTTCGTTTCTTTAAATATGATCTAATACTGACATAACTGTTCAGGCCTGGATGTTTTTGTGCCCGAAACCTGAACATCCAGTCTAATTCTAGACTTTCTAGATCATTAAAGTTGTCACCCCTTCTCTTATTTAAAAATCTTTTTTGTAACACCCTGAAAGTAAATTTGTGTTCTGGATACTCTGTGATATGTTTAGATAATGCATTTTTGGGGTCTGTTTTCCTAATGGCATAAAGATGTTCTTGTATCCTGTCTCTAAGCCTTCTTGTCGTCATTCCTATATAGAAGGCAGGACATATCTCGCATGTAGCTAGATATATCACATTACTGTCTTCACAGTTTGCTGAACATATAAAATCAAATTCAAATAACAATTAGGATGTAGGAAACTCTTACTTTTAGATATCCATTGACATGAATTACATTTTCCACATGGATGAGTATCCATATTATACCTCTTAATCTCATTACAATTCATCCTCTCATTGCATAATATTCTTTTCAGGTTCTTTGTATTTTTATAGTGAAGGTAGGCCTTTCACCTATTATTTGTTTAATTACATCATTAGTGATTAAGATCGACCAATTTTTTGTAATGATATTTGTTAAATATTTATTGTCACTAGTGTAACTAATTATGCATCTAACCTGATGTGAATCTTGTTGTCTAAATTGTCTATCAAATTTGTACAACGTTTTTTGTTGCGTAAATTTAGGATCATTATCAGCAAAAATCTCTTTAATTCTAGCTACCATTTCAGAATTGTAGCCCCTATCTAGAAAAAGCTGTTCTAGTTTATTAAACTCAGCCTTGCGTTCATCTTCATCCTGGCAAATCCTATGTATCCTTGTAGATTGTCCTTTTACAATATTATTAAAAGTAAATCTAGGATGCATGCTGTCATATTGTAATAATGTATTCTTCCAGCATTTTTTCCTATAAAGTGATGTTTTTAATTTACCTTCCCTATCTTTTTTGATGTTCAGATCAAGAAAATTAATGCTGGAGTCTGAATATTCGATGGAAAACCTTAAAAAATCTGTAGTTTTCTCTAAATCACTCACAAAGTTATTCAATTCAGTAGGTGTTCCATCCCATATCAAAAGTATGTCATCCACAAATCTATAATATGCAAGGACCTTGCTGTAATCGGGATGTGTAAATAAACATGTAATTTCCCATTTATAAACAGCCAAGTTAGCATAGGTATTTGCGCAGGGGGTGCCCATGTCCACCCCCCACTGTTGAATGTAAAATAGATTATTAAACATCATCACATTATTAGTGAGAACTATCTCTAATAAAGCGTTTAATAGAATTTGTTCATGATTATTGTATTGAGAATTATTGTTGAGTAAAAATCTAACTGCCTCTAATCCATAGGTATTCGGTATTGCTGTAAATAAACTCTTGACATCTAAGGTAACCAATAAATGTCTTTCTGATATATTCTGTTCTAGATTCCTAAGCTTATTAAGGAGCTGGTATGAATCCTTTAAAATGGTCGGAATTTCCATAACTAATGGTTTCAATTTTCTTTCAATGAATATAGAAATATTCTCTGTAACCCATTGGTGTCCGACTACTATGGGGCGTAATGGTGGAGGTAATATGCCTTTATGCATCTTGGGTAATCCCTTGATGTAAGGTATAGTCGGATGTTCAATTAGCAAAAACATATAGAAATCATAGCTGATTTGTCTGGTTAACATCATATCATATATGTTTTGATGTACCTCACATATCAGCTTGTCAACCGTTGTTATATCTATTACCTTATATGTATTGTCATCCTGTAACAATAGACCCATGTCATGCAGATAATCACTGGTATTCAGAATAACCAACCCCCCACCTTTATCTGCCGGTCTTATCGTAGTCTCTGTGTTAATAGCTAAAGCATTCATCGCTATCCTTTCATCATTAGTTATGTTGTGAAACACTGATAAAGAACCTTTACTATAATTTGAATAGTGTTTATAAAGATCGTTTTCACAAGCTTTTATAAAACAATCCAAACAGGGATGAAGTACAGGCATGAATGCACCTTTTCTTTTAAAACATTCAAAACCATTTTGTATATTATTTGGATTACTTACATTCTGGGAAGTTTGCTTAAAAAACATTTTCAAGGCTATGTTGTGTATAAAAACTCTTAATTCAGTTAATATATCAGATATATTACCAATTTGTGCAGGTATAAAACTAAGACCCTTGTTAAGTAATTTATAGTCCGTTTCAGTCAATGATAAATCAGATAAATTGAAAACCAAACTGTTTAGTCTCTTTGTCGACCTCTCTTGTTCTGCGGTTCCCCCGATAGCCTCCTTTTCCCTCTTCCATGGCTTGTTGATCTTCCCCTTGAATCCCTTCTCGGGCGTACTGGAAGCGGTAAAAAAGACTCTATGTTGGTTTGCTGCAGTTTCGGTTTGGCTCCTAGGACAAAATGAGAAGCCAAGGCCATCTGGTTGGGTGGTGGAGTGCTGTTATCTTCGCTACGGTTTTGTCTGCGGCCGCCAGATAATACTTCCGTATTGACGTCACTGGTTGTAGCTGTTGCCATTAAAGGGGCAATGTCTGGTGTTTCGCTCATAGTCCCTCTTTCAGTTTCTGTGATCGCCACTTCGGCTCTTTGTGCCCCATTTCTTTGGTTAAATCTTGGCCATACAAAGACTTGACCATTTGCGAAATCTCTATGGTCCCTTTGTAATTTACGTAGTTTAATTAACTGCAGTCTGTCCCCATAAGCACCAACTTGACTGATTAAATTATCAATTTTATTGGAGAACATTTCTCCTTTAAATCTTTTTACTAAATCTTTATAGAGCAAGTCTGTTTTTTCAGTCAGATCATTTTCTATAGGAAGGAAATAATCAATAAGCAATTTAATGTAGCTGAAACAAAGTTCTATGTTCATCTTCTGCCAATTCTTAAGCAACTCAGGGTGGCTATTGCCGTACGACGGCATGCAGAGGACCCTCATTCCTCTAGGGATCACTTTGAAATGAAGGCATGCCTCCAAGTGTCGGCGCTGCCAAATCAGTCTAAATTGCTTATACAGATTATTTTCAAGTTCTCTGTATAACGGATTAAATTCACTTAGCAAGTTAACAGTACCTGGTTCCATTGTGTTCGGTTGTACCGATAGTTCCATATTAAGCAAAGGATTTGCTTTTTGATCCACCAAGTTGTTCCATTTAGCGTTGGCATGATTTCTTTCAGGATTATAATCCAATTCCAAGGCAGAGCCCTCCATCGTGTAGGGAATAGGTAAGCAGCAGGCAAAAACAACAATTAGAATAGAAGTAGCAAACCTTTCCCTTAAAAGTTGACCACAAGCAGGAACCAAAAACAATAAGGTAAAAGAAATTGTAGATCAACCACCACGTAGAATAAAAACGAGTTCTTTATTACATGAAAGAAGGGGAGCAGGGACCAAGAGTCCCAAAAGATCTGAGCGCCTACAAGGCTGATTTGCAGGCTATACCACAGACTGTAGTGGCTAATGCCTGAAAGAATGGTGGTAAGTCAGTAAAAAGCAGACAACACCGAGTCACTTGATTTGGAAGAAGACAAGGACATTGCAGTCAATCCCAGAAAATACACAGAGGAGTAATGTCCGCAAGACAGCTCACTTATGTCATCTAAGAAAGGGCAGGTGGAAGAGTTGGCAGGTTCCAAAGAGATGCCTATCAGTGTGTGTTCCCCAAGAAGGTGGGTAAACCTCAACAGTATGGAGTCAAGTGAAGATGGCAAAGCACTGGATCACCTCAACAGTCATCACTGGATCACCTCAACAGTCATCAAAAGTTAAGCGCCACATGTTACGAAGGACACTCAAGAGGCAAAGGCCTATCTACCACTTGCAGATGGTTTAACAAATGCTAAAAAGGTACAAGTTTTTATGCCCTTGTACTAATACTGCTTATCATCTGGATGGTAAGTCACACTGTATGGATCTCTCTCTCTCTCTCTAATGTGCAGTTGCTAAAGTACTAATGACTGCTGACATGGGGCCTGGGAGGTTAGGTTACTTTAAAAGAATGTAAGGAACATGGGACTTCTTAATTCTTGATTGGTAAACTATGAACAAGGTTGCAAATCTTGTTCAGTATCTACTATAAACCCCTAGGCATACAGGGTGTACTTCAAGTTGGAAGTTGTTAGAGAAGATGACTAATAGATAACTTTTAAATAACAAAAACATTTTAACACAGAGACCTTTACCAATTTGAAAAGAAGATGCTCGCTGGTGCAAACATTATTCCAGCCCATCTATCATGCAGTTTTTAATCACTATGGGAAGTTCAGAAGGTGCAGGGTAGACAGTGGACAGAGATTTGATTACAGTCTTAAGGCTGTTCTTGTTTATTTATGCCATCGCCTGGGGAATAACAGACAATTGATCTAAAGGAAATAAAATTAATATAGTTTGGCATAGCTCTCAACCTAAAGCATCATTAGAAAGGGTTAGATCACATTATAGAGTGTGGTACTACTTGAACTTCAGACTGTAAGATCCATTTTTGAAGGAAAATATCCTACACAGAGTAACAGCGGGCAAAGCTATCAATCATCGTCATGATTATGTGTATTTATGTTTATACCTACTTTTAGAAATGTTCCTACTTTATACATTTGTGTGGTTTGGTATCAAAACTGTTTATCCACTAGGCAGCGATGGCCACAACTGGGAGGAAGAGAAAAACTTTAAGCTTATGATTTAATTTACTAAATTACAATGTTCAAATCTGCAACTGGATCTAATTAACATGGACATTTCTGTCAATGTCGGTTTTATTTCAGTGTTTAAATTTCTGGTACTGTTTGAAATTTTGGGGGAGGCCTAAGAAGATACAAGAGCAAGAAAAAATTTGTAGTGACAGTTAATAGAAGAGTTGCTTCTTTAGGCTGCATTGGCAGTTAGTTAATTAAGGGGAAGGGTGATGGAGAAACCATGCTGGTACCAAGCTTTATTTTGTTCTATGAATAAATTATGGCTCCATGACCTAGGTTTTAGACCTTTAAGGCCCAAGTCTAGTCTAGGAAGGAGGGAGATACAGGAATATGAAGGCAGTGTTTGGGGAGGGAGGAAATTATGTTACTCTTCCGGAAAGTCAAAGGAGTTAGTTACCTCATTACAGGAGAACTTCACCCAAAAGTCATGTTTTTCATTACAAAAAGTGATTTTCCTTCCCGGTAATTCAACACTAAACACATACAGAAAAGCATCATTTAATGACTCCATTTGTTTTATGTTTGAACTTATTTATGTTTGCCTTTCTTTCCTGCATTTCTCTCATCTGTTACATCATGAAGGCTACTAACAGTGACAGAGCAAATAGGGTATGTCACTTTTTTCAAATTCAGAGCCATTAAAAAAATGCCTCAAACAATGGCATTTAAATGAGCCTTTATCAGTCAAAGATTGCCAGCATCATTTCTCAGATAAACAGTGCATCCTGGAGTCTGAACACAAGCTAGGCCTTCAAGCTTAGTTTGAGATGCAAATAAGCAAGAAAAAACATTTTTTTTATTATTACAGATTAGTTGTATTTCCCTTTAATCAACTTCTGCATGCCACTAAGAAAGATACTGATATTGCCAACATCCTGGCAGATAGGTTCAGTGCTAGATTTACCCCCGCTCACCCCCTAAAGGGCCCATATCTATACAGGAAGAATGCAGAGTCCCTGTAATCACATCTATGCAGGTAAAAGCTGCACACTCTAAAACCAAAAACACAGCATCCATGGGACCGGGCAACATCCCAGGCTGTGTTTTACTAGAACTTCAGAATGAACTGGCTCCCTACCTAAGCACCATGTTCAATCATAGTCTCATGTCAGGCTTTGTGCCTACTGAATGGCGCACAGCAACAGTTATCCCACTCCACAAAGGGGAGCCACCACTGATCCTGGGAACTATCGCCCTATTAGCCTAATGAGCCTGGTCTGCAGGGCCATGGAACGTATCATCATGGAACTCATAAACAAAGACATTGGTAACATACAAACTCTGGACCCCACCCAGTTCGGGTTTGTGAAAGGCAGATCATGCCTTCTGAACCTGATCGACTTCTTTGAGGCAGTCATCAAAGCTGTAGACGAGGGTAAGGTGGTTCACACAGCCTACCTTGACCTCGCCAAGGCTTTTGACACCATCCCCCATTCTGGAATTATAGCTAAACTCACTAAACTAGATATAAATCCCTACATCACAAGATGGGTTGCCAACTGGCTCACTGACAGAACCCACACTGTAAAAGTTGCAGACTCCAAATATGACTTCAAACCAGTGACAAGTGGAGTACCACAGGGTTCAGTCCTGGTACCTCTCCTGTTTGGTATCTACTTCTCTGAAGTACAGGCTAACACAGAAGGCCTCTGGCTAATGAAGTTCACAGATGACTGCAAACTAGGAGCCATAGTCATGTCCCCAAATTATTTGGACATCCTACAGAAGGGCCTCACTGAGACAGATGCCTGGTGTCAGAGGCATGGCCTCAAGCTCAATGCCAAAAAGTGCACTGTTATCCCCTTTGGTAAAAAACTCTGTACCCATGAACTACCACATAAACAGCAGTCTACTTAACACCGAAAGTGTGATAGCAGATCTTGGGACCCAGGCAGACAGTAGTCTCTCCTTTGATAATCACATCGCCACAGTAGTCAGGAAATCCTTCTATGTGGCACACCTCATCACAAAAGGGTTCTCATCCAGGAAAAAAAAGAGGTCATTGTTCCCCTCTACTCAGCACTCATTAGACCCATTATAGAGTACAATGCCCCTTTTGAAATGTTCCTCACCAGACATCTGCAGCAGCTGGAAAGGCCACAGAAGTAACTCACAAAGAGCATTACTGGCCTCAAACAGATGCCCTACACTGACCATCTCAAAAAACTCCAGCCTTACTCTGTAGCATATCACCTACTCTGAGGAGATCTCTGCCTAACATATAAAGCTATGTTAAACCCAGAGCTGTTGGACATGCTACACCTAAAGAAATCCCATGGGGACCTAAACCTTGTCACCACAATAAACAGGATATGCTGGAGGGATAGATTCCCGTACCAGAGACTTCCTATACTCTGGAACAAGCTACCCATCTATGTCAAGCAAAGTTCCTCATTAGCACTCTTCAAGAAAAATCTTGATGAGTGGATAGGAAATATACCCCGGGGATCACTTCTGTGGCTCTGCTTGACAGGGGCACAGGAAATTAACTTTCTTGGGTGGCATAAGCCAGGGAACCTTGTTGACTAGGCTTACTTAGACCCTTGGGCCGATAGCCTAGTACCTACCTATGAAAAAAATATGTTCATCTAACTTTTTTTTACTTTGTCAGCATTTGATTTTTCATTTTTTTTTTAGTTTCATAGGCGAGAACTTGGCTAATGGCCCTAGAATCTTTACAAGCCTAGTCCATAGGACTGCCCTGGCATTGTGCCGCCTGACATTAGTTTCTAGTGCCTCTATCGAGCAGAGCCATTGAAGTGATTCCAGGGGTGAATTTTTCATTTCCCATCCACTCGTCAAGATTTCTCTTGAAGAGGGCTAGTGAGGTGCTCTGCTTGATGTGCAATGGAAGTCTATTTCAGAGTATGGGCAGTCTCTGGGTTTAGAACATATCCCTCCAGCATGTTCTGCTGATTGAGGTAATAAGGTTGAGGTCTTTGGAGCGTGTGGTGTGTAGGGATTGGGATTTCTTTAGATGTAGCATATCTAACAGGGCTGGGTCAGACATGGCTTTGTAAGTCAAGCATAGATCGACTCTAAGTAGATGACATATGAGAGAAAGAATAACTGGACTTTTTTTAGTCTGTCCATATAGGACATGTGTTTAAGGCCCAGTATCCACTTTGTGAGGTACTTTTGTGGTCTCTCCAGTTGCTGCAGGTATCTGGTGAGGTACAAGCCAAATGGGTATTGTACTCAATAACTGGTCTTATGAGGGAGAAGTAGACATAGATGATGACCTCCTTCGTCCTGGATGCGAAACCCTTAGTAATGAGATGTACCACACAGAAGGACTTTCTGACCACAGTGGCTATGTGGTGGTCAAAGGAGAGGATGCTATCAACCTGTGATCCCAGATCTCTTATGATGCATTCAGTGTTCAGTGGATTGCCATCGATGTGGTAATTCATGGGCACTGAGTTTTTTTCCAGGGATGATGACGCATTTTTTGGCACTGAGTTTAAGGCCATGGTTTTGGTACCAATCGTTGGTCTCGGTGAGGCCTTTCTAAAGGATGTCTACATCACTTGGGGAGTTAATATTGACTACCAAGAAAAAAGCAGGTTCCACAACTTTGCATAAATCTTTTAATAAAACAAAGCTTTCAGACAAATAAGTCATTCTCAGTATTAATAAAAGTCATAATAAGACCTAACATCTTTTATACTACCTATCAAAGAATTAACAATTAATCAGTGTTTTTCAAACAGCCTTTAAAAAGATATCACATTCTTAAAACATATATTTACATCACATTTCAAACATGCATAGCTATAATTCATTTAAGAAAACTTCAATATTAAAAAAATCTAAATACTTCATTTGTAAAAAGGCTTATATATATATATATATATATATATATATATATATATATATATATATATCACAAACAAATGCAAGACATGACTGATGAACTACTAGCAAGAGGTTATAACCAGGATGAATTGGATGGAATTAGAAATGACGTGGTATCTATGAGAAGAGGAAAGGCCAGGCCATACTTTTCTAATCAAGAGGATGTGATTACTACCCATCCACCATCTGATAATACCTTGAGATATCTGATGACCTATAGTAGAATAAATACGCCAGTGAAAGAAGTCCTTAGGAACAATTGGTATATACTAAAAGCCATGCCTGGCCATAAAAAATGGCTTCCTGATAAACCACATTTTACCTACAGAAATTGTAGTAGTTTAAAAAAGCACGCTATAAGGACCTTACTTTTAATAAAATAGGTTCAATATCTTAGAAAAAGAAAGGCACCTATCCTTGCTATAATTGTACATGTTGTACTAGCATAATTACATTAACTGAATTTATACAGCCATTGAATGGTAGAAGATTTAATTTTGTATATACTGCTACATGTAATACTACCAATGTGATTTATTTAGCATTATGCCAACAATGCCCATGTTTCTATGTTGGAATATCCACAAGGATTCTAAGGGACAGGATTGTAGAACAGAAGTCAGAGATAAGAAGTAAAGATATCACCAACTCCCTAGCCCAACATATACAGGAAACTAATCAATCACGCTATTTTTTGCTTTGTGTGATAGACATTTTTACTGTTAATATTGGAAGTGGAGATCTAATAAATAGGTTAGACACTAAAGAATATGAGTGGGTTATCTGCCTACAAGCAGATTCCTACCCTAGTTTGAATAAACAGGTCACACTAAAACCCATACTGAAAAGGGAGCAGCAAATATATTAAAATCTTATGTGTTGTAATAAGTTGTAATGTGAAAATAGATGCCTTTAGCATATATATATAAGTTTTTTTACAAAAGTATTAGATTTATTTAATATTGAAGTTTTATTAAATGAATTATAGCTATGCATATCTGAAATGTGATGTTAATATATGTTTTAAGAATGTGATACCTCTTTAAAGGCTCTTTGAAAAACACTGACTGATTGATTGTTAATTCTTTGATAGGTAACTGATTAATTGATTGTTAATTCTTTGATAGGTAGGCTATGTCATGTGTTTTGAATTTTTAAGTATAAAAGATGTTAGGTCTTATTATGAATTTTATTAACACGGAAGGACGTTATTTGTCTGAAAGCTTTGTTTTATTAAAAGGTTTATGCAACGTTGAGGAACCTGATTTTTTTCTTGGTGCTTGGATATTTGTTTGCCAGTTCCACTTCATCATTTGATTCACCTTTTTGCCTTTTGAGCTAATATTGACTCCCAGCTTGCAATCATCTGTGAACTTGGTCAGCCACAGACCCTTCATGTTGGCCTGGACTTCAGAGAAGTAGATGCAAAACAGGAGGGGACCCAGGACCGAGCCCTGTGGGACTCTACTTGCATCTGGTCGGCAGTCTGACTTGGAGTCTGCTACTTTCACACTGTGGGTTTTGTGAGCTAGTTTGCCACCCACCTAGTGTAATAGGGGTTGATGTCTAGTTTAGTGAGTGTATCTAGGATTCCTGAGTGAGGAATGGTATCGAAGGCTTTGGCCAGATCGAGGTAGGTTGTATGAACCAAACTTGCCCTCATCCATAGCTCTGGTGTCTGTCTTGAAGAAGTCGACCGGGTTGAGCAGGCATGATCTACCCTTCACAAAGCCAAATTGTGTGGGATCCAGAGTTTGGAGATTCCCTATGTCCTTATTTATTAGGTCCATGATGATGTGTTCCATAGCCTTACATATCAGACTCATCAGGCTAATGGGGCAAAAGTTCCCAGGGTCTGTAGTCGCTCCCCCTTTATGTAGAGGGATGACTGTATCAGTGCATCATTCGGCAGGGACAAAGCCTGAGATGAGGCTGTGATTGAACAGGGCACAAAGGTGAGATGGCTAGCTCATTTTGTAGTTCATGTAGAACACAGCCAGGGATGTTGTCATAGGTTCCATGTCCCATGGAAGCTGTATTCTTGGCCTTGGACAGTGCAGTTTTAACCTACGCAGCAGTAATATCGGGTGCGATAGTTCCCTTGGGGGGGTAAAGTTGGCACTGAATCTGTCAGCTTGATGTAAGAGGTACCATTGTGCAGTAGCTAGGAGCAAACCTGAGCATTGCTGTGGAGGTTTTGGACATAACCATAGAAGACCTTGTGATTATCTTGTATCTGCTGCAATCTTGTTTTCGTACCTAGCTTTAGAGGATTTAATGAAGGATCTCAACTTTTTGTTGAGGCTAATAAGGGAGTTTTTCCAGTCTTGGGACTTCACCTTTTTCTGAAACAGCTTCTTTCTTCTGTTGTAGAGTTTGTTTATGACAGGGGATCACCAGAGTGGCTTCCTTTTTTAGGAGGAGAGCACCTTGGTTCTGTTGGATATGGCCAGATCCATGCATTTGTGTACGTGTTCGTACACTGTATTGGTGTAAGATTCGGCAGTCATGCACCCATTCTCCATTTGCATGGGTGTCGTGAAGTTTGCCACCTCTGCTTTTAGGAGTCCAAAGTTAGCTTTGGAGAAGTTTTTCACGGTGGTTACCTTTGCGGTGGGAGTGGGTTGGATGCTGATATCCAAGATGACTAATTTGTACTCAGATCTAACCAGGGAGGAGTTGACAATTGGTGTGGAGCAACGGTCGCCCATGTTAGGGATAACCAGGTCAAGGATGTTGCTCCCTGTAGTGGGGGTAAGTATGAGCTGGTCCAGCACATTGGAATTAATAAATTCCAGGAAACGGGCAGGTGTATTGGTTCACGAGTAATTTTCCCAGTCAATGGAGGAGTAGTTGAAGTCGCCCAGTATGAGGGTGTTGGGTTGGATCCCAATATTCCCCAGGGTGCTTAGGAATGTGGAATGGGAGTCTTGAGACATGGTTGGGGACCTATAGCAGGCTACGACCTGAATTGTCATCTTACCCAATGCTAGTTGCACATGGAGCATCTCTGCAACGTTATGTTGGGCTACCAGTCTGGAGGTGTGTATATCCTTTATGAATATGGTGACAACACTGCCTTTGGAGATTCGGTCCAAATTTTGGGGCCGAAAAGTGTGGAATGAATTATAGCCTGGTAGCGCAGGGGTGCTTTCTGCTGCCTTGAACCAGGTCTCTGTTATGTCACAGATGACGATGTTTTTCATTTTAAGGAGTGCTTCGAGCGAGTGCATCTTTTTTGACTTCTAGCATTGAGCAGCCTGACCCTCAGATTTCATTTATTTGTAGCAGTTACAGTGGTAGTTTGGTCCTTGGAACACTGCATAAAAAAGGTACTATAGGGGTAGCAATAGCCTGAGCGAGATCTGTCAATCATGTCATCCCAGGCAGACAGATACTGGATCTCCTTAGAATGACACCAGAGACAGATACTGGATCTCCTTAGAATGACACCAGAAACTTAGCCAATTGTTGAAGTCAATCATTTTCTTTTCATACTGTATCATCATTCTGGGCGAAGGTAGGATGCTGCTCAGTGCTAGGGTCATACCCACCTTTGCTACATGATCCGAGAGTTCCTCCATGTCTCTTTTCATGTAGTCCAGGGAGGTATTCACACCAAGATGGACAAGGACAGTGTCATATTTGTACTTGTTGTGGAATGACCTGAGTGCATGCATTATTTGACGGATCCTGGCTCCCGACAGGAAGCTGTTACCTTCTCCTTATTTAACCTAGTGAGTGGGACATCTGTGTGCCTCTCTATTGAGTCACCTATGACTAATGTATTAGGCAAGCTGTTTTGCTTTAGGGGCTTTGGTTGAGTGGCACACTGTTTAGGTGAGCTATGTGTCTTGTGATTAGTGCCATGCTGTGATGGTAGAGTGTGTTTCTGCCTTGGAGGTCTCTGCTGTTTGGGTAGATTTCTATCGAGAGCCTCCATGAAGGTGGGTGTGTGGCTTGTGTTTTTGTGTGAGAAATGTGGTGGTGTTTGTTCTGGAGTGCTGTGTGTTCCATGTGGTGTGGTGCAAGTGTTGACCTTCTTCTCTTGATCAGCTATTCCAGTCTTGGTTGGAGAGTGCATTGCTTCCAATTTTGATATATAAGTGCATCTCTCACAATTCTGGCTATTGTGAGGTAAGAGGAGAGGGTTGTCAATGTACATGAGGCAGTTGTTACATTGCCTCAGAATGTTCAGGTTCATCAGGTTAATAGGAGAAAGTGCAGGGAACTGACCTTTAGACATGCCCGGAGGGGTGTGTATTATTAATAAGCACTGGATTTGTTTCCTTATAGAAAGTTTAGTGCTGGTAGCACTTGTGTGATACAATAATTGCTACAAGAAGTCTGGTAAAACTGCTAGATGAATACGCTAGTTTAAGTGTGAGAGAGAAGAGAACTAGCAAGATTTAAGGGAAAAAGTGAAGAGTAGACTTTCTGGCACCGGTAATAGTTTACCCTAGTTTAGCAGCGCTGTGCAAATATGGGCTTTTAAGGCAGAAAGTTAAAAGGGATAGAAATGCAGCCCAAATGGCCAATAAGGTACAATTTCAGAGCTGGAAACTACTCCTATTGCAGTAGATAGGTTGCTCAATGCTTACCACTCCCACTGATAAGCAGAAAGGCTTCCCTTTATCACAGAAAGGTCTGAGGAACAAACTACAATACAGCAAATCTGCATCTGGACTATTCTAGTAACAGAAAAGGGTGGGAAAACAAGCTAGAACTTTTTTTTTTTAGTAAAACAGCAAAAATACACTTAAAACAGCAATACAATCACTTTAAACACGGTGCAGGCTAGCACACGAATGTGTAGCCAAAAAACAATAAATGCAGTTAAATTAAACGCAATAAGGTAGAAAACGACTTAAAGTGCAGTAAGCAATATTAAGCAGGAATAAGTAAACGGAGATACTTAGAATCAAAGTCTCTCTTTCTCCTTTCTGCTGCTCTTGTAGTCTGCTGGGAGCCAAAACAGGATCAGCTGAGCTAAAATAAGCGCAAACTCGTGCAAACACGGGCTTTTAAGGCAGAAAGTTAAAAGGAATAGAAATGCAGCCCAAACGGCCAATAAGGTACAAGTGTATGTTTCTTATGGTATCTTGCTACAGTATTTATGTATTGCATACAGGGTTTTGATGAGATAACTCAGTGAATTGGGGAAGACTATTAACCCCAAAGACTAATTCCAACTACAATATTTAAAACTGTGAATGCAACACAAACCATCTCAGCCCAAGCAACACCTATCAATCACAGGGGTCAGATTTCTTACACTTGAACAATGAACAACTGTTATTTTGAAAAGAGCAATTAACTCGGCTACATTTTCAAGCCTTCCATTCAAACATTCCTTAAAATGCTGTAACAGAGGTGTCTACTAATGAAAATCAGGCAGTAAATTAATGAAAAATGCAAACTGATGCTGAGTGAACAGTAGGCAGTCATAGTACAGTTGTAAACTAATGAGAAAGAAAATCACAGTAAACAATCCCCTCATCATAGGGATTTCTTTCTGTCCCTCTAAAATGATATCGGGAAAACAAAAGCATTGACTGCGAAACAAGATCATGCTCCCATGGCAGCCTCCTTTCAAGCCATTTTGGGGTATAACAAATTAGAAAATAACCACTTACGCTGCGGTAGATGTTGTCACCTCACAGTTAGATATTGCCCGTTCAATTCTCAGTTAAAGCGTCTTCTGTGTGGCGACATGCGTGAACGGGAGTTCCTTCGTTGAAGGTTGTGCGTTAGGCCCGGCAAGCCAGCACGTAAAACTCTACTGCCAATCATTAGCGGACCGGAGTTCCGCTGTGGCGACCCCTAACCGGGAAAAGCCGAAAGACACAAACAAACAAACACTTTGATACAGAGACATTAGTAATACAGAAAAGTTTAAGAGATGCTGAAAACATTTTTTTTTCAGTTTTTGTGTGTGGATCTCCTTTAAGAAGAAAATAATTGTTAGGAAATTAGGTGGATAAAAAAGGGATGTTAACCCTCCCCAGGAAGTGAAGCTGAAGAGCTAAAATGGGGATAAATGTTGGTTGGTACTGCAAGGAAGTGAAGCTGGAGAGCTAAAATGGGGATAAATGTTGGTTGGTACTGCCAGGAAGTGAAGCTGGAGAGCTAAAATGGGGATAAATGTTAGTTGGTACTGCCAGGAAGTGAAGCTGGAGAGCTAAAATGGGGATAAATGTTGGTTGGTGCTGCCATTTAGTTCAGTTACAGGTTAAAACAAAAACAGAAAAAAAGTGATGCTTCAGAATAGCCACTATATGACAGTCAGATTTCATGATAAAAGGTAGGAAATACTGTGACACAAGAGGGGTAAGGGGGAGATGTTTTTAGGAATATCCACCAATTCAGGTACAGGCTCAGTGAGGGATTTGTGTCAAGGGATTAGTAGGGAGATTGTGGCATGCTATTTTTCTGAATTAGGTGAACAGGCAACAGTTGGATCACAAGCAGAACACTGAAGAAGTTATGATGGCATTAAAGAGCATAGGTAAGCACCAGGATAGGATGAGTTTAACAGTGGATTTTATAAGAGTATTGGGAAATAATCTATTACTCATCTTTGTGAGGTTTACGATGAGGCCACAGAAATAGGCTTTTACTAAACTATCATACACTTAACCAGGCGATCTTAAACCCTAAATCTTGGCAGAACAGGGCAGACCCAGGGAAATTATAACCTATTTCTATAATTAAATACTAACCTCTTAACAGCTACATCAGCATACAGACTACAGGAATTTATATTACTTGTATTAAGCCCAGACCAAGGAAGCTTTCTCAAAGGTAGAATTGATAAAGATGGTTGGTGGAACCTAGGCAAATATCTATAAGAAGCAAAAAAAAAAAAAAAGTAATGGAGGGATTTAGACTAAGCAGGTGTTGCATTTCTTTGACATCAAGAAAACCTTTAATACTGCAGATTTTTTTTTTTGCTCCAGATTTTGGAAAAATTTCCATAAGGCAATTTTTAGAAGATGGATTAAGGCACAACATAGCTCATATGCATGGCTGGTAGCAAATGGAGGTCAGTGGAAGTGAAATAAGTGATGCACCAGAGGGTGTCCTCTACCACGAAGACTCTGCCTCACAGTAAAAGAGAGACTGGCAAAAGGAGTGTTGTCATTTCTAGAGTCAATACCATGAAGATGAACATGTTTTTTCTGATACTTTGAAGATAAATGCAAGCTCTTCTCAGAACAGATCTAGCTTTTGAGGAAGTCTGACAGTTCTGAAAGTTACGGTTATCTCAGGTATATAATGGAACTAAAGAAAAATGGTACAGGTGACAATGGGCAATCCAAAGAATCCACTGGTTAGGGATGTTTTCTAGACCGAAGAGACATAAAATATTTTGATATAAGAGTTATGGAGATATGCTAAAGATTCTATTCTTCTACTCAGACCCTTATAGGTTCCTAAGTGACAATGTCTGCTTAACGTTCCATGCCATAAATGGCCCCACCCTCTTTGAACTTGAAAAACTTCAACTAGACAAAACCAGTGGTAAAGCAAACACCATCTCTAAAACAGTAAAGCTATACCGCTACAAAAACCATGCCAGCTAGCATAAGAGATACATAAACCACTGTATCCCATTTCTGAAAGAGGCTCTCCTTACAGTTCAAGCAAAGTACTTTCCTGGCAACTTTTAAAACCAGTCCAGATGACTTTATAGGAGAAGGCAAATTTTAATCTTGAATACGTGGAGAAAATCTACTTGAGAGACTGTTAGCAGTCACCAACACTGAACCATATAGCTGAGCTCCTTAGTAGTCTATTTGGGCCATAAGCTTAAGCAGATAAAAGCAGGGCAATTTATGAAAGGAGAAAATGTCAAACAGTAACAGAAAAAGACTACTCTTAGATTCAGTGTTTGCAAACCAAGAATAGGGATTTCTGATATGGAAGTGGATACACATTTGCGAACAAGTGATGCCTAAATAGCTAGTCTGGTTTCAAATAAGCCACAGAGTTCAACCAAATAAAGTATATGCGCTAGATTTCAGGATATAAGATATTGTGAAAATGGACTGTGCCCAAGTAAAAAAAAAAAAAAAACTCTAGTAAAATACACAAAGTGGTGTGTAAAAACAATGATTATATATTCCCACTGCAAATGCACAGTAACATCATCCCAGGTGTACATATATCACCTACTGTAAAGCTTGCACATCAACCATAAGCAATAAATAGTGGGTGGTATCCTGAAGTCAGAATCTAGTAATGGGTAATAACAGCTTGAGACAAACACCCAAAAATTCAGAAAAGGACTCAATCAGGAACCATCTCCCCAAAATGACAGGGATACAGGAGGGTTTAGTATAAACCTTTGAGTAATAAATACAACCTTCAGGGGACGGATCCTTAACCTGCAGCTGAAAATTTCAACTGATCACTTATGACTCCACTCAAGACTGATTACAAGAAATATAATGCACGGACTTGAGTTGGATCACTTACAAATTCATGAAACTCAGTGCAATTTCTAAAACAAGATGTTTGAGGTACAAGCATGTGTTGACATATACCGAATAAAGATCTCTACAGTCTACCTCTGCCCAAAAAAAGGACTAGATTGCAGTATTTAAAGAACTTCCTAGAAAGTCTAGTCATACAAATGCATCAACTGTTGGAAGTGGACTGCTTACTACCACCCTTGTATACTGGAATTACTGCACAGCCTTCAACCAAGTAGAGGGAACAATTCTACTTAAGAATTTATTGAAGAGTAATATTACGGTAGACTTCAGTTCTGATTTATTAATATGCAGATGTGTGTCCAGAATGCCATCTGGTCCTGCGCTGTTTGTATATTTTAGCTTTCAGCAAAACTTTCAAGCAATTTTCTCAGTTACACTTGGGGGTGGGAGCAGACAGAAGTGAGACAGCAACCAAGATGGTAGGGAAATAAAAACCTCGTGTACAGGAACGTGAGGGCCTGTAAAACTCAACACTGCTTGTTCGCAAAGTCACAAAAATACTGCATTCCTCTGCAGACACCAGCATGTAGTACTAAGCAGCAATGACAAGTAAAAAGCAAAACCAGAAAGCAGTCCACAACATCCAAAATGATAAAAAACCTTCTTTATTGCATGCAGTAGTAAGCGCTTTCACCAGAATGGCTTCCTCAGACTGTAGCAGCATACACATCACACAGTCATTAAATAGCTTCAACAATTAACAACAGGGTGTTGTTCAAACCAATTAATTAAACAATAAAATATTCATGAAGCTTCTACTATGAAAACATCCATTATAAAACATAGATAAAACAACAGTTAAAAACAAGCAAAAGTGACTGTTCAAAAAATAATAAAATATATTATATATATTATTTTTAATTTTATTTATTCACAGCTTTACCTAACTTCCTTCTTTTCAAAAAAGGTTGTAGACTAACTTTATCATTCAACCCAGGGGTTGAATCAGCTCTGCACCTTATAATCCATCTGAGTTCCATCTCAAGTGTATAAGCTTCCACATCCCCACCCCTCATAGTGTCATGAATAATCTGTAAGACAAAAAAGGTAAAGGAATGTGTAGTCCCTGCCTGTATCTGATGTTTCGCTGTGTCGACTGTGTGATGTGTATGCGGAAATATCATTAAATTTATGAATTTGATGAATATATTGATATATATGATCAACTTTTAAGTAACATAGAATATATAAATATTTGGATATATACCCATTTCCAGCCCTTTACAATAAGATATCAACCAATCCAATAGTCTATATTTATTGAAAACCATAGAGAAAATATGTAATTAGTAATGAAAAATATTTACATAAATATTTTTAACAATATAACAATAATAATACACCTATATACAAGCTTATATCCTGATATATATATTTATTTCCAAATAGCATAGTACCAATTTCAATTCATATTATTAACTATATTTTTATATAGTTAGTTATTTGCATGGTTATTGACATCATTATTGCTATTTTGTATAAAGTTTCATACACTGATAATCACCCTAATAGACTATTAAATGCTTTGTAAAACTGTATAGCTATAAAAAGCACCTATATGATTTTATGAATGTTTACAAACATTTGTCACATGCATGAATATCATTTTATTTTAAATTATTTATACATTTTTTACATCTATATATACATGTATTTGATATTTTTATATATATAGATTCATATTTACATTTTGTAGATGTATTGAGTGACTATAATTACATTGACGTTTAGTCAATAAAATTTAATTTAATACTTATATTTTATAAGATATTTACAAGATGTTATATATTATTTGTAACAGTAATTAATATACTCAATACTCCATACATTTGACAGACGAATTTGATATATATTGAACTATAAGTGCCGGTTAATCTGTATTTTAATATGTATTTTTAAAAAATTTTTATAACATACAGTTATTGAATTATTTATTTATTGACTTATCTATTTAATAATTACAACATATATATTTAACAATTTATTGATGTTTACTTACTAATAAAGTTATGCATATATTTGTCTTAACAATTTTAATTTGGGCAACAGGAATTAATAACACACAATTCTTTCTTTATACTGCTACAAACTCGTTTATATATATTTTCAACATTCTTGGATATGTGATATGTGCTGGTTTTTGTAAATACTGACAGTTTATTAGATATAGACATCTAGAAAGATAGGAATTGTATTATGAAAGAAATATTATGATTATGTGTAGTCATTTATATTATCTACAGTGATCACTGATCATTTGATGAGATAAATATAATGATCGGGGATATGTTATAACAACTATTTTTTTTATTTCTGTTAATCCTGCTTTACTGCTTTAAATGAATGGGCATTTTAAACAACATAATTGAATAATTGGATCAATAAACATATTTAGTAATTACAGTTTCTTGTATATATAGTGAATGGTTTCACTATGATGTTACATTCATCTGAAGAAGCGTGCAGTTGTGGGCACGCGAAAGCGCTCATATTTTGTTAATAAAGGTTCGTTTTAATTCATCGTGGTGTTGACCTGCACTTTTGTATCGCACCATGTGGTATTTGGTATGGCAGCTTCCATTCGAGCCAGTGCTTTGAGACAGACTTAAGCAGATATCTTCCAAGGCTCTAAAAGTGCAGAACTCTTGATTTGAAAATAGTGTTCCTTGCCCACTAGAAGATACACACGGCATGGTGCAGGATCCAAAATGAATGCTGCAGGATCAAAAATGCAGCCATGAATGTGAGGATCTACGATGAACTCAACTTGGTCATCAGAAGGCTCATCATAATACCTAGAGAGTGGAATACTGAAATAACATACCTAACATGAACCCATAGGAAAGCTAAGAGACAATCACCAAGGCATGAAAATACTTTGGCACCCTTCAACCTCTGCTGAGCTGCTACAAAGAACATGCATTTGGTAAAAACCTGGAGACAGACATGAAGAAAAATGGAAGAATCTGGAATTTACAATGATGGGCTCCTACCTAGAACAAAAGAAACCATCTTGGTTCCTTGACAATTTGGACGTGGAGGCAGGTGTCTTGGCAAGCCCAAAGATTACAACTAATATCCTTCAGTGAAGCACAGAAAGAAAGAGTGACTGCACTATGACCATGCAAAGGGCTTCTTTGGAACCATGTTCGTTTAGACCTCTTAGGTCTGGTATTGGTCTGAAGCTTGTGGTCTTTTTCAACACTAAAGAGAATACAGAGTAAAAGCATGACCGTCTCGCAGGACCTCTTGGATGCCTTGTGTCTTTCAATTCTTGGGAGGTACCGTAGATACGTAAGACACAGTGTGCTGCTTTTAAGTCTCATCTAGACTGATACACTTGCCAAAACTCATATAAGGTCTTATGTAAAGGTAACGCTTCTTTATAAACTGAAAATATCAGGAAAATTTCATACTACAAAATTCCACAGTTAAAAAGTTATAAACAAGCACAACAATCAATTAGTTAAAATTGGCAACGTACAATAAAACAGATTACTTGATTTTTTTCCATTAAATAGTTCATAATTGTCCGTTTATAAGTGCGTTAGCAAAACGCACTCTTAAGACCACCTGAAAACATCATCAGTGACATGGATCAATGCGATCTGTTTACTAGGCTACACCGTGCATCCACTGCAAACAAGGAACTGAGCTACCTTAGGAAATGATTTTACAGCATAACTACAAAAAAATAAAACGCCAACAGAAACAAATGCAAAATGCCATTAAAGTTGAATCAGCAATTTTTAATCTGCATTTGTTGAACTTCTTCCAACCTCAAAACAATAAAACAACACTGTCCATTTTCCCACAGAAAGACAAAACAAGTAGCCAAGAATTGGCAGAAAAAAGACTAAATGCTAATACAAAAATACAACAAAACTGAACTTTACATAACAAAAAAAACCCGGTATTTCCCTGTCCTATCCACAAATGGTTCATATCTAGCTATCTGTGCCATCTACTCTTTTGCTATCAAACTTTCCTGGTAATCAAAAGTCAATAATTAAACAGGACGGTAATACCAATACCCACCCGAATTCCAAATTTACAACTAAGGGCGCAGCCATCTTGTAGAAAACCAACGGAAGCAATTAGATCGTAACCTAGGATGTATATTTGTCAGGGTCAACTTATCAGCTGTGACAGTAAAAGTAATTGTGCATTTCGCTGTTTAACATTATTATACTAAAATTAAGCTGAATGAAACAACTGCATATTTAATAAATTGCGCTTTTCGTAATTGTTCTAGTATATTTCTCAACTGTCCCCGATTTTGACTCGAACGTTAGCTCTCTCCCTCTTAATCTATGCTAAAATTTTACTTGGAGAAACGGTGGTGAATTGCACGTGTACTTAATTTAATTAATGACAATAATTGGAGTTGTAGACCACCTTTACGTCAGAAAATGTAAATTAATTTATATTCTCTCTTATTCCATCACAACTTCAAGTTAACAGTACTATTATTTTAAAAGTGTCCATCATAATTTGTAGACTTGTCCTTGACTGGGCAAAAACTACGGCTCTTGCTAGCTCTCAATTTAAGCAGCCCGTAAAACTGGCAATGGCAAAACCCTGTCCTTCGCCTCTTTATACACAAAACCATTTGATAATTCCACACCCTCAAACATGTGGCGGACATAATACGCCTGCAACTTCAGCGAGCAAATGTTACTAATAATTTAGAACTGGATTAACTGAAACTGCAACAAAACCGTTTGAAATACTATTTGTTTCGTGCATACTTTTCCATTTTCCAGAAACTTGTCATATTTATTCATTGACAGAGATGGTCCATCTGAATTAAGCGAAGAAAAGCTTCACAGATAAGTAAATACAAGTTATAAAATTAATTAGCAGAAATAGTAATACAAATGCATAATTAAAACATGGCATATAGCAAATAAAAACAGGGTAGGTGTTATTTATATACTACTAGGATAAATTTGGCTATATCACGGGGGAACTTCGCTAACACAAGCAGATAGGACTCCGATTTAACGTCATATCCGATCCGATGGAACGCGCATTACGCTTGCAACTCTGCTTTAGTGTCAGCATTAATCTGCCTGGGACAGGAAAGGAACTAAAAGTTTTCTATATCAAGTTGTGCTGCTTACATACTTCTCAACTGTACAGAATTTCGCTGCATATTTTTTACCTGTTTTTCATAAAATTGTGGTTTTCTGGCAAATCATTAATGACTGATGTTAGAAAATAATGACAAACATTCGAGTTTCAGACTTCATGCCCTTCAGAAAAGTCATGCTAATGCAAAACCTGTTAGTAGTCTTATCAACTTTCTAAGTTTGTAAGTGCAATATTTCAAAATTGTCCCTATTTTTGGGCCTTTGTCCAGATTTCTTGATTTAAGAGGTTGACCGGTATGATGAGCATTACTATAAGATGTGAGAATATATATATATATATAGATATAGATATAGATATATTGGTGTGCTTATTGGTTCATATAAAATTATATATAGCATACTATGGAAAGGTTAGGGCCAGATATAGTGTTAAGTACCGAAACTATACGAAGATGGAATTATAAATGTTAACATTTGATTTAGGTATAATGGTTCAAAGATAATAAGGGTTGTACAGAGTACAGTGTTGGTATGTTTGAATGACTTGTGGTGGGCACTAAGTGAGAGAATAGCGAAAAGTGACACATAGGTACAGAGTGGTGGAGTTGGACAAGTGCAATAGATGAAGATAATGGAGAGATTGGGGGTTGTAAGTTTTAGAATGTACAATTATCTTAGTTTAGAAATGTGTCTACATTTATAATGAGGCATTAAGTTGAAAATTGGCAAGTGCACGTTAGGTTATGTTTGAGCACTGTTGATCGTATTTGATTTTTTATTATTATTTTATTTTTTGCTATGTACTATTTTAATTTGGATATAAATTTTACAGCACTTGTTTCAGTTTTGATGTCTGGGGCAACGGTGTTCCATTTGGTAGCTAAAGTGACTGAACAGAGTGTCTACAATTGTTAGATGATTATGACATATATTTGATTTAATGGTCTGAAATAGTATTTATGCAGTACAGCACAGGTGTTTTGTCTCAGTAGCAGTATTTATGGGTTTTGCTTTGCTGGCAGCAATTACAACTTTGTTTGAAATGCACATATGTCAGCACTAGAAAGAAAGGAACTCAAAATGGATTGTCTTTGTCTCCTGACTTGAGCAAAGAACCCATTTGGAGACACTTCAGTTTTTATAGATTTTCTCTGTATGTACATCAAGCAAGGTGGAAGACCTCCCAGACACAGCTCAAAACACCTCTCAACCTCTTAGCTCAAGAAATCTAAATAAAACCTAATGGGGGATGGTGCACAGGCCCCAAAATAGGGACATATTTAAACATTGCTGTTATAAACGTAGAACGTTGCTAGAATAGCAGGATTTATATTAACATGCATTTTCTGAAGAGTATGAAGTCTGAAACTCAAATGTATGCCATTATTTAGTGACATCATTCCTCAGTGATTTCCCAGAAAACCACAACATTTATGATAAATAGACCAAAAATATGAGGTGAAAATCTGGACTGTTGAGAAGTGTGGCTCAGAACCACCCACTTGCAAGATCTTCATCCTCAGTGTGAAGACTTCCTAAAACATCATCTTAAAGATAAGACATTCTTTATTTTCTTGGATGAGATTACAGATTTCTGTGGACAAAATGGGCTTGCCATTTTGGCAAAAGGTACTAAAAGGAAAATCAAAACAGCCATTTTTAATTGCCATTGAATTCCTTCAGAATGTCAACAGCACCACAGTGCTTGAAGTGTTGAACTACAATTATCTAGATTTTGGAAATGTTCTGGCAGTCGGTAGGTCACAGTTCAAGCATGGCCTTAAGCAAACTCTTCCAGGGACCGTTGCACACACTGTGCATGTGACCACAGTGGCCCACTTTCTTAATCTACCTGATATTTGGACTGACACTGTCTTAGATTTAAATTAAGTTGTAGGCCTTATGAAGAAGTTATTCTGCCAGAGTCAATTGTAGAAGCATCCCCTAGTAGAGTATATGCAGGGTCAAGAAGGTGTTGTGATAAAAATACCAATTTATACTGTACAGGCATTTGGTATTCCTGATTACCTCCACTGAATGTCTTGGCTAATGCTTGCCCCTCATAAAATATTTTTTTCTTTTGACACAGCAGTGCTGCAACAGTTGAAAGTAATTCTGCAAAGGTGATAAATTCTAATCCCTATGTAACTCAATGGGATAGCAAATTAGCTCACAAATACAACCCAGGAAATTGGGGTAGGCGGCTCTACCTCCTCCAAAATACCTGTCACTAGTGGTGGATTAAGGATTCCATCCTTGGGTCACTCCTCTTTCGTATTTACATCCTGAAGATCAAAGCTAATGTAAACAGTTGGTGGCTGATCATGTCTGCAGATGACTGTAAACATGGTGCCATCATAAACTCTCCACAGGACATCAAGATCCTTCAAGAGGGCCTTTCCCAATGAAATAGCTGATGCCATGACCATGGACTACAACTAAATGCCCAAAAATGTATAACCGTTTCCTTGAGCAAGCATGATTTCCCTGATTGACAACACACCTCTGGAAAATAATTCATTAGTGAAGATCCTGGGAACATATGTGGACTACAAACTGCCCTTCCAGCATCATGTATCCACTATTGTTAAAAAAAAAAATAAAGTATTTTTTTCATTAACCAGCTTATTAGTAAAGGTATGGTATATAGGTCCAGGGATGTGACCATTTCACTGTATTCAGCATATATTAGTTTGTTCATTAAGTATAATGCCCCCTTTGATATGTACCTGTCCAAACACTTAACACAACTGGAATGACCACAGTGCTTTCTTACCAAGAACATCAAAGGCCTAAATCATAAAAACTACACTGACCACCACAATCTTGCCTCTTTCTCAATATCAGACATGCTACTGGGGAGCAATCTCTGCTTTGATTACTAAGCCTCCACAGACCCTTTCCTCTTTGATCTACTGCACATCTGCAAGTCCAGTGGTGGAAGAAATAGTCACTCAGGAGAGTGCAACATAACTAGAACAAGTTGAAGGAACAGATGCATATCACAGCAAATACTTCTTATTTGTAATCATGGTCCTCTCCACATAAAGCAAAATACTTCCCTTACTCTATTCAAATGTAATCTGAATGAATGAGTGGGAAATTGCAAATTCACCCCTGGTTTCACACCCTTGTCCCTTATGGATAGGGGTAACATGCACTTGTTCTGGTGGCTCTGGGTCATTCATACTTAAATTACAAGGGTGAAAGACTTCATGGAAATGCAGGACTAAGCATCTAAAAACCCTCATAGATTGATTGCCTAGTAAGTACCTATGAAACTGAGATGCTTACAGTGCAACACTTGTGGCAGAGTATTTCTTTGAATTTCTAAGTCTCATTAAACAGTTGCAAGCAACTGCAGTGCTTTGGAAAGCTGCAGAGCATACAGTTCTTCAATTACTGTGCTACAAGTGGGGAGAGAGAATCCAAGCTAAAGCCAGTGGCACAACTATTTAGCTGCTTGGAAGCTGCCAGGTAAACCTGTGCTGACTTGTTTCAGGAAGTTATTGTACAAAGCAGTGCCAAGCTAGAAAACATTCTTGAAGGGCATCCTTCATGGTCTTCTTTTTAGGCAGCTCATATTTTGGATCCATACCAATTACTATTCATTTCTTTTGAAGAGAGTTTTATATATATATATATATATATATATATATATATATGTATATGTATATATTTAAAAGGCTTGGCAGAGGTGCCTGGCTTTGAGTAAGCTGCTTTCAGAGATGTAGCACAGTCTTTTCTAACTGACAGTAACAGTGAGAGATGCAGCTATTTAGCCAAACTGGAGGCTGAGCTCTCTCAACTCAGGACTGGCAAGACCAGACAGGAGGAGAAGGCAACTACACACACCACAAAACCAGCCTCACATAATGCTACCACACCACTGAATCAAACACATAAGCACACAAAGACATACTTGGAGGCTCTGAGTAAAAATTTACCTAAACAGCAGAGGCCTCCAAAGCAGACACCCAAACAACTGCTACCTCAAGACACCCCACAAGCAACACATAAACTACAAAAGCAGTGTGCAAAGCAGTCACAGCCCTTAAGGCCAAATACAACACCAAACATACTTGTCATAGGTGACTCCATAGTCAGACACACTGACGTCCCACTCACCAGGCTGAACAAGGAGAGGGTCACAGTAAGCTGCCTATCGGGCGCTAGAATCCGCCACATAACACAAGCACTTCGGGTCACTCCACGGCAAGTACAAATATGACACAGTCATTGTCCATGCTGGTGTGAACGACCTGAGACGTACCTCCCTGGACTACATGAAAAGAGACATAGAGGAGCTCTCTGATTATGTAGCCCAGGCAGGTATGACCCTAACCCTGAGCAGTATCCTTCCTTCACCAAGAATGATGCCACAATATAGAGACAAGATGATCAGCTTTAACAATTGGCTTAATGTCTGGTGTCATTCAAAGGGGATCCAGTGTCTGTCTGCCTGGGATGACATGCTTGACAAGCCACACTGCTTCGCAAGGGACGGCTTGCACCTGTCACCCCTGGGATTCCGGATATTGGCTACGGCTCTTGCCACCCCCATAGTGCCTTTTTTAGGCAAGGCTCAAATTCTAAACCTACCACCCTAGAAAACACAAATGGAAAGAAACTGAGGGTAATGCTGCTCAATGCCAGAAGTCTAAATCTCAAAATGCACGCACTCGAGGCCCTTCTCAGTATGGAGAACATCGATGTCTGTGCTGTAACTGAAACCTGGTTCAAGGCTCCTGAGAGCACCCCGGCACTATTAGGTTTTACCTCATATCATGCTCCGCCCCAAAACCCGGACCACACCACAAAAGGAGGGGTGTATCCATATTCATAAAGGATACCCACACCTCCAGGTTGGTGGCAATGCACGAAGCTTCGGAAACCATCCAGGTGCAACTAACCATAGGCAAAACTGTTTTACAAATTGTAGCATGCTACAGGCCACCCTCTCAAACTCAGGAACACCACACAGCCTTCCTGAAGACACTGGAGGGTATAAATGTATCTCCAAACACCATCATATTGGGTGACTTCAACTACCCGAATATAGACTGGGAACATTACTCAAGCCCTAACTTTCTAGCCCAACGGTTCCTGGAGTTCATAAATTCAAATGCCATGGAACAGCTAGTCACTGTTCCCACGAGAGGAGAAAATATACTAGATCTCATTATCACAAACATGGGGACAAAATGCTCCACACCGGAAGTATATCCCTCATTGGTGAGATCTGATCATAAACTAATCTCACTGGAAATCCACATCCCGCCCCCACCCCAAACAAAAAGACCACAGTGAAGAACTTCTCTAAAGCAAACTTCACACTACTCAAGACTGGTGTGGTATCCTTCAAGGCCCCTGAGCCAGTGGAAACCACAACCCAAGCTGCGGAAGCCCTTACAAATGCCTTCTATGAACACCTCCAGGACTGCATGGATCAGGCAATCCCAAATAAAACCAAGACTCTTTCCACAAAGGGCAAACGTCCAGTCTGGTGGACCCCAGCCATTAACAAACTTTACAATAAGAGGAGAAAGCTATTACATGATAGAACAAAATCCATAAAAGGGAAGTCACCCTGATCATTATTAGTAAAAAATACGAGCACTCATAAAATCAACTAAGGCCAATTTTGAGAGAAAAATTGCCATGGATTCAAAGGACAATCATAAGGCCTTTTTCAGCTATGTTAGGAACCTGGGTGGAAACTCCCAGATATGCTCAGAATTAGTCCAAAATGATACAAAAATCACTGAACCCACAGACATTGCCAACATACTGGCAGACAGGTTCAGTGCAAACTTCACCCCCCTCTCCCCCCCAAAGGAGAGATAACTATCCCAGCGGAGTGTAGCCTCCTAGACATCTCAAATGCGCAGGTGAAAGCTGCTCTCTCTAAAGCTAAATACACAGCATCAATGGGACCGGATGGTGTCCCCGGCTGTGTGCTACACGAGCTAAATGAGGAATTAAACCCGCACATAAGGCAGCTGTTTAATCACAGCCTTACCACAGGATACGTGCCCAAGGAGTGGTGTACGGCAACTGTGGTCCCACTCCACAAAGGCGGTGCCTCTACAGACCCTGGTAATTACCGCCCCATAAGCTTAACAAGTCTAGTCTGCAAAGCTATGGAGAGGATCATAATGGAGCTCATAAACAAAGATATAGGGGACTTGCAGACGTTGGACCCGACCCAGTTTGGCTTCGTCAAGGGAAGATCATGACTTTTGAACTTGGTCGACTTCTTTGAAACAGTCACCAAGGCCATTGATGAGGCAAAGGCAGTCCATACAGCCTACCTTGACCTTGCAAAGGCTTTTGACACAATACCCCACTCGGGTATTGTAGAAAAACTTACCAGCTTAAATGTAAACCCATATGTCACAAGATGGGTTGCAAACTGGCTTAAGGACAGAACCCACAGGGTTAGAGTTGCTGGCGCTATGTCAGACTCCAAGCCGGTCACAAGTGGTGTCCCACAGGGCTCGGTCCTTGGCCCCCTATTGTTCGGCATCTACTTCTCAGAAGTACAGGCCAACATGGGAGGACATTGGCTGACAAAGTTTGCAGACGACTGCAAACTGGGCACCATAGTGGAAAGTGCATCGGACACGGATATCCTTCAGAAGGGACTCACGGAAACAGATAGCTGGTGCCAGAGCCATGGCCTGAAGTTAAATGCCAAAAAATGTATAGTCATACCCTTCGGGAAAAACAAGGTAACCCCAAGCTACCATATAGGTGGCAATCCACTAAGCACAGAAGAGGTTATCAGGGACCTGGGGACCCAGGTTGACAGTGGCCTTTCTTTTGACACTCACGTTGCTAAAGTGGTTAGAAAGACCTTCTACATTGCCCACCTGATCATGAAGGGATTCACATCCAGATCTAGTGAGGTCATTGTTCCCCTGTACTCTTCACTTATCAGACCAATGATAAAGTACAATGCCCCATTCGGGATGTATCTCGCCCGACATCTGCAGCAATTGGAGAGACCCCAAAAGTTTCTCACCAAAAGGATAAAGGGACTCCAAAATCTGTCATATGCTGCCAGATTGAAGAAACTCCAGCTCTATTCAGTCGCATACCGTCTGCTCAGAGGTGACATGTGCCTGACATACAAGGCCATGTCCAACCCGGAATTAATGGACATGCTCCACCTCAAAAAATCCAAATCCACCAAAACCACTAGAGCAAGCGACTTAAACCTTAGCACGGATATAAATAGGACGTGCTGGAGGGATAGATTTATCACTCAGAGACTCCCTATGCTGTGGAATAGAGTCCCGGTCCATGTGAGGCAGAGCACCTCGCTGGCTCTGTTCAAGAGAAATCTTGACCTGTGGATGGGAGATCGTAGGTTTACCCCGGGAATCATCTCTGTGTCACTGCTGGACAGAGGCACAACAAACTAATGGGTACAGTATTTTTTCATATAAGGGGTGGCGTAAGCCACAAAAATTCGGGCTAGGCTTATAAATGCCTTGGGGCAGATAGCCTAGTCAGAGACTGTCCTGGAAGTCAGACACAGGTCACTTATGAGATGTGTCACATAGAAGGATTTCCTTACCATTGTGGATACATGGTGGTCAAAGTTAAGATCGATATCAACCTCAGTACCCAGATCATATATCACTGGGTCAGCACTTATGGGGCTGCTGTCTATAATGTAATTGGTATTGATGTCAGCTTTTGTAAAGGGAATAATAATGCATTTTTTTGCATTTATCATTGATTCATGGCTGTGGCACCAATCATTTGTCTACGTTAACCCTTTCTACAGTATATTAGTATTGTTGGGGGACTCCATGATTGCTCCCAATTTGCAATTGTCACCGAACTTAGTCAGCAACAGGCCATCCACATTTGCCTGGACTTCTGAGAAATAAACTGAATAGTAAAAGGCCCAACACAGAACCCTGTGGTATGCCACCAGTGCCTGGTCTTTTGCTAGAGGTAAAGTCACCCACTTTGACAATATGTGTCCTGTCAGTGAGCCAGTTGGCTACTCATCTAGTGACTTAGGGGTTGATTCCCAATTGGAAGAGTTTCTTTAAAATACTTGAATGGGGGAATGTGTCAAATGCATTGGCTAGGTCAAGGTAGGTGGTTATACACTATCTTTCCCTTGTCCAGGGCCTTGGTGTCTTTCTCAAAGTCAACCAGGTTTAACAAGCATGATCTACCCTTAACGAATCCAAACTGGATTGGGTCCAGAGTTTGGAGATTTACTATGTCCTTGTTGATAAGTTCCATAATGATTCTTCCCATGACCTCACAGATGAGGCTAGTCAAGATTATGTGTCTGTAATTCTCAGGGTCAGTTTATGGTCCCCCTTTGTGCAAAGGGATTACTGCTGCCATCCTCCATTCGGCTGGAACATAATCAGTTTTTAGGCTGTGGTAAGTTGATTAAAATTCAGCCTGGGATGTTGTCTGGTCCCACTGATGTCATGTTTTTGGGCTTGGAGAGCACACAATTGGCCTGCTCTCTTGAGATAATGGGCTGAAGAATAGTGGCAGATAAGCTTTGACCAGAGGCGACAGGTGGTGAAGTTTGCCCCAAATTTGTCAGCTAACAGGTTGGCTATTACCTGTGATTGAGTGGTGCCATCCACAAGCAGCTCATTGCATACCTGGTATTCCCTTTTACATTTCAGACATAAGTAACGAATGCCTTGTGATTATCCTGAGCTAGGAAGGCTGCTTTTACTTCATACTTAGCTTTGGAGGACTTGACAAGACCTCTGATTTGTTTGTTTAAACTAGAGAGGGATTTTGTCCTCTGCTGAGCCAGTTCCCCTTTGTTCTTGGACATTAGGTTCTTTCTGTTGTTGTATAGCCTGTTTATAGTAGGGGTCCACTGGGGTGCTTGTTTTTTGGCAAGACCTTTTTTTAATCTGGTACAGCCAGTTCTATACAACTGCTTAAGCTGTCATACAGGACATTGGTGTACATGTCTGCATAGGATTCCGTGTTATCTGTGTTCGAGGGGGCATTGAAACTTCTTATACATCATTTAGTAGGAGATAATTTGTCTTAAAAAAATTCTTAAGCATTTTTGAGCTTGGTGGGGTATCTCACCTTATAGTTAAATCAAACAAGACTGATTTATGGTCTGATCTTACTACGGAGGGCATCACATGGGATGGGGGTGGGGTACAGTGCTCTCCCATGTTAGTGAGTATTATGTCCACGACATTTGAGCCCCTTGTGGAATTGTTGACTAGCTGTTCCAGAACATTTGCATTGATAAAGTCCAAGAACTTCTGAGTCAGCATGTTTCTAGTCATGTATATTTCCCAGTTGATGGTAGGATAATTAAAAATAGTCAGTGAATAAGGTGTTGGGCTGTATGGCAAGTGACTTCAGTAAGTCCAGGTATACGGTATGCTTTTCCTGGTTCATGGTGGGGGACCTGTAGCTAGCTATGATGTGATAGAGGGGTTTGCCTGTAGTTAATTGGACATGTAGTGGCTCAAAAGAGTCATCCTGCTTGACCAGCCTTGAAGTGTACTCGCCCTTAATGAAGATGGCTACACCTCCTTCTTTGGTTCTTTTGCACTCAGTTTGTGGTCTGAATGTATGGAAGGCACTGTAGCCCTGCAGTGCCAGGGTGCTTTCCTCAGCTTTAAACCATGTCTCAGTAACTGCACAGACATCAGCATCTTCCAGGTGAGGAGTGCTTCCAGGTAGTGCAGTTTCTTGTTTAGACTCCTAGCATTAAGCAGTAGTACCTTGAGTTTATCTGGAGAGGATTTTGTTACATTGGGAGGTTGGTTATTTTGACACTGCCTAAAAAAGGCACAATAAGGGTGACTAATGCCTTTGCCAATATCCGAAAGCCTAGAGGAGACAGGTACAGACCATGTCTTGCAAAGCAACATGGCCTGTCGACCATGTCTTCCCAGGCTGACAGATATTAGATCCCCTTGGACTTGACACCAGAAGCTAAGCCAGTTGTTAATGTTAATTATTTTTTGTTTGCATTGTGGCATTATCCTTGGAGAAGGTAGAATGGTGCCTAAGGCTAGACTTATACCTGCCTGTGACACATAATCTGAGAGCTCAGTCATGTCTCTCTTCATATAGTCCATAGACGTATGTCTCAAGTCATTCACCCCAACATGGACTATGACAGAGTTATACTGGTACTTGCAGTTGAGTGACCTGAGTGCTTAAGTATCTTGATGGATCCTGGCACCTGACAGGCAGCTAACCGTAACCCACTCCTTATCCAGCCTGGTGAGGAGAACATCTGTGTGCTGCACTATGGAGTCTCATAGGACAAATACATTAGGTTTTGTGGTGTTACACCTTATGGGCTTATTTAGTGAGACACTGGTGTGTATATGTGTGTTATGTATTGTGGTTGTCTTTTGCATTGTTGTGTGTGCAAGTGGTTTCTGTTTGGGAGGTCTCTAATCTTTTGGTAAATTACTTGTGAGCACCTCCACATATGTAGGTTTATGTATAGTGTCCCTATTTAGTGTGGGAAGTGATGCGTCTGCACGCAACTTGTTTGGCATTCGATTTGTCTTTATGTGAGAGTCTTGCCTCCAATTTCATAGTGTAACTACATCTCTCACATAAGTATTTCTTTGTTTCAGGAGTAAGTGGTTGTCAGTATACATGAGACAATTGCTGCATTGTCTCAGGATGCCCATGCCCATCAGGCTGGCCAGAGAGATGATGGGAAACTGCCCATCCATGATAGCAGGTTCGTATTGTATGTTTTATTAGGGAAGGGAATTAATTAATTTGCCAGGCCTTTTCTGGTAGCTCTGAGACCACAAGAGGGACCTATACTTTGTGTAGCCTAAGGTTGCTCAATAAGGCAACACTGTTCAGCGTGCAACTGAGTTTCTCATAGAGCAGCAGAAAAGCTTGGAAGGGTTTTACTGACAGCTGTTTAGGGAAAAACTGAGCTTCAAGGCTTTTGCATTAATTCAGTGCACTGCTAACTGCTGGTGCAAGAAGAGCAGCACTGCACAACTGCAAGGCTCAACTACAACCACAGAGGAACAGGTTTTAAGCTAACTACCTATCAGGAAAGCACACAATAAGCCTTCCACCAGCAGTCTCCAACTCAGACAGGTTAGATCAGCACACTTCTGCCACAAGAGTTCAGCAAAAGTCCTTCTTAATGTAGTTTGGAGCCCAAGTGTAACAAGACCACACAAACTAGCTACAATAGCCCTACAACTATCTGATAATGTAATGCAGTGAAATTAACTACTTAAAGCAGCAGTAGAGAGTACAGTTTTTTTGTATATATATTAAATGCATGAAAGGGAGGATAGAGGAATGGTGAGGATGCAAGGAGTAGAGGTGGCAAAGGTGGATGAGTTTAAATACTTGGGGTCAGTAGTTCAGAGTAACGGTGAGTGTGGAAGAGAGGTGAAGAAGAGAGTACAGGCAGGATGGAGTGGGTGGAGAAGAGTGTCAGAAGTGATTTGTGACATATGATTACCTGTAAGAGTGAAAGGGAAGGTCTTCAAGAGGGTAGTGGGACCAGCTATGTTATATGGGTTGGAGACAGTGGCATTGACAAAAAGGCAGGAGTTTGAGCTGGATGTGGCAGAGTTAAAGATGTTAAGATTTGCACTGGGTGTGACGAGGGTGGACAGGATTAGGAGTAAGTATATTAGAGGGTCAGCCCAGCTTGGAAGGTTTGGAGACAAAGCCAGAGAGGCAAGATTACATTGATTTGGACATGTGCTGAGGAGGGATGCTGAGTATATTGGGAAAAAGATGCTAAGGATGAAGCTACCAGGTAACAGGAAAAGAGGAAAGCCTAAGATAAGGTTTATGGATGTGGTGAGAGAGGACATGCAGGTGGTTGGTGTGACAAAGCAAGATGCTGAGGACAGGAAGAAATGGAAACAGGTGATCTGCTGTGGCGACCCCTAACGGGAACAGCCAAAAGAAGATGATGATTAAGTGCAGAAAGAACAGCAAATAACTTAATAAACTTCTAAAATACAGTCACAGTTTATAAGGGAAGTGCTACAAAATACTTAGTTTTATCTTTTCAGTAGTGGATTGCGCCAGGTGAAAGCATATTCTGATCAATCTGTAGCAAAGTCACCAAATGACAAGCAGCTCTGAGTATCTCTGCTGTGTTTGTGAAGTAAATACCAAAGAAACTGTGTGTGTGTCATCAGAGAGTAATTTTTGATTTTAAAAATTTTTGACAGCTGCAAAGTAATTCTTAATTCTCGATGAAAGACTCACAGTATCCCTATAATTTCACCACAGCTTCCCTACAATTTCTCCACCATGTTTCTGAAATTTCTCTGCAGTTTTCATGGTGGCTATAGTTATGATGAGGATCAAACTATAAGTATAACAGAGACTGTCTTTTTGTCTGTTGCCTTTTTGTAGACATTTGGAATTACAGAAGAATTTTATTTATTTTATTGTATTTTGATTTTGTGAACCAGGGTAAAGCACTGATCCCATTGGACCTATTTCAGTTCTCAGCCTAGGGATATACACAATAAATATTAATACAAAATGAATAACAAAATGCAATATATACATTTATTGTATACAAAGTGAATATCAGAGCTGGCTTGAGGAAATAAATACAATAGCTACTTGTCCTTAAATAGAAAGTCTGTCCGTCTTGGCTAAGGGCAGTCAGTGCTGATCATAGGTGCTCGCTGCAAATATAGACCATACAACTTTGTCAATAAGGGAACAAGGGTATAATATGGCTAGGCTTATAAAGACCTTAGGGCCAATAGCCTACTAACCTCCTATGAACCTGTGCTTAACTGGGGAAAAACAATATATACATGCATTATATCCACTCTGTATATAATGCACTATACACATGCATTATATACAGAGTGGATATAAGCTGGCATGTTGAAAGAGTACAAAAATGTCCCAGATGTGGATTTGTTTCATTTATCCATGGGCAGAGAATGTCAATGGTTTGGAAGTGTGAGTGGGGAAACTGCATGTACAAAATGGGTTTAAAGTGAACTGGTGTCTCTGCATTTGATCCTGAAACCTTTGTACCTGTGGGCAATGAAATCAGCAGCAACAGAGTGGCTGCTATCCAGAAAAATCAGTAAAAAATGGTTGTGGCCTGGTAATCTTTGGCAGTTTGTCAGAGAGTTTTAAGACTGTGTGTTGATAGACAAAGACCCTACAGCAATTCTGGGTTTGATTCCAACAGCCTCCATTGGCTTACTGTATGACTCTATGAAAGTTAGTTAACCAGCAGTTACCCCCGGGTCTCCCATGAAATAGGATTGTGTGTATAGTGGGCTTCCCTGTTTTACAGAATGTTGATATTGTATTATAAATTCACCTTATCATTTGATAATTCTAAACAAAAAAAAAAATGTGTGTAATCGATACTTTTGTAACTATTTTTTACTGTGTAATGATGCATGTTGCTTAAAACCTATACCTGTAACTAACTGTATAAATGTGTAACAATTTTTTCGTATTTCATTCTGCCTGCATAACTATATGTATGTACTAGAGCTTTTCTCCTCAGGTCTTCGCTGAAAACAGGCTATTTTTGCCCAGTCGGACATTTACCCGGTAAACAAATAAATAAATAATTCTTTTTGGATGTCTGCACTTGGAGAATTATGCAAGATCCCTGCTACTAGGGAGTCCTGGAAGAGTATTACAGAATGACAGGTGTATGTCTGTGAAGCCATAAAGCCCAAATACAGTAATCCGGTGATATATGCAACCAAATTTGGCTTACTGACTTTTGTAAGCAGCTGAAACACAAACTAATTCCAGTTATTATTGCATATGAATTACTTTGGACTACAAGTATTTATTTACTGACATCTGGTTACCGAGAAAGTCTGACTGCGTAAGCTGCCCATTTTCAATGGAGGGTCAGGGAGAAAAGCTTCTAAGTATCATAAAAGCATTTTAAGAACAATAATTTTACAATTTTCAAAAATAATACAAAAACAGCTACAATTGAAATAAATATACCAAATAAGAATATAATGTGAAAACATTGGTTAAGAATAAATACAACTTATATGACAATGATTTAATATTTAGAGAAATTAAATTAAATGAATGGGCTTTCTATCTTTATCTGGGACAACTTCAGGGTGCATTAAATATATACTTAACAGTGAACCATACAGCAACATTGTGGATCAGAGACAAGGGCCAACACACATGGGGTGGAGACATTGTGGTCAGAGATCAAGCCATTTTAAAGAATAAAATGTACCAATATGCAAATGGTACTGTCTTGTATTGATGAATGTATGTGAAGAGCAAGGTATGGGACTAATCCCAATGTGGCCTTACAGATCCTACTGTACTACATAAGTATTTTACAAGGCTGAATTGCAGAGATGTAATTTGGACATTGAAGGCTGTTACTGAGATCCAAAATCAGAATAAAAGAAAACCAAAATCCAAACAAACCTGTTCAATAATGTGTCACTATTTTTTATGCTGTTTATTTTTGTTTGTTTTAAGATGACAGAGAAAATCTGGACTTAGTACCTTTAAATAACCATTGATCAGACTTTTTTGTATGCTTTTTACAGGGTTTTTATAGCATTTTTATGGGTTGGCATTATTCTTCACTATATGTCTTTTTAATTATTCCTGTATCTGCAACTGTTTTGAGCATGGTTTCGGCAAATGCAGAACAGAAATAGTGTTAGGAGTTTGTAGCAATTTAGAAATTATTTCTGAATTAGTCGTGTGTCTGTGGCTGCAGGAAAATAATTGTGCACATAGATAATATTAGTGATAGTATTCTGATCTGGAGAGTTGTTCTGTGCATTTGACAAACCTACAGAGCACTCTGATGACCCTCCCCCATGCGGGTGGTGTGGTAAAAAAAGCTCAGTGTAAGGATGTGGTTGAAATGCAGGGATGGGGGGGTGGGTTAGGCTTGCATTTGCATGTGAAAGCAAGGACTGTGTGGGAAACAACATGAATTGCATTTCCAAGAAGGGGAATCCTTTAGGAACATCAGTACAGCAGCTAATCAGTTAAACTGCATGATCTTCAATGCAGTGACATCATCAGGCGTGGTGAAGTGGTAGGGTAAAGCGCTATCACTTTCCTAAGCCACTCTAACCTCTAGTAAGTCACAGTAATTTACAGCTGGCAGTATCAGAGTCAGTCTGCCATTTTCATATCATTGCTGCAGCTATTGTACTGGTCAGCATTACTCAGCATTAACATTGCGCTGCTTATACGGATTGCCACAACATTAAGGAACAGCAGCTGTTCAGTTTTATGTTCTGCTGCACTAGTAAAAGTCTACAACTTGGGAAGCCCTCGTACAAAATCACAAATTTCCAAGTATGAATGGATGCTTAAATGGTGAAGTGAAAAGAATGTGTCTTCTGGCATCATATCTGATAAATGAATTAGTAAACAAGATTGATATACCAATTTAACCATTAAAGTGAAAATGGGCTTTTAAGTTGCCCATAATTATACATAATGTTAGCCTACAACACTGCCTGAAAATAAGAAGCCTGCATAACACCACCCCTATCTGCTGCTAAATACTGTACTAATTATACACCACCCCTGCATAGTGTTAAACATTGTACTAATTATACACCACCCCTGTCTGCTAATAAATATTGTATTATACAATGACACCCAATTAATATTAGAAAACAAGCACACTGATTGGCCAGCCCAACCAGTGTGCCCTTGGTATATTGTTTACATTTTTTTATTTCTTAAAAAGTAAAAATAGAATTTTTAGCCCTGACTCCAGACATATCAGAGAGGCAGCTTGGACAAATTACTAGGGAAATCAGGTATGTTATTTAAAATTAAACACACGTACCTAATAACCCTTGTATTTCTTCCACGCTGTCTTTCTCCTACCCCTAAACTGCCCTAAAGTTTTTTTTTTGAATTAAAAAAAAAAAAAAAAGAAAAACGGAGACTTTCTTTTCTCCGTTGCTTTCGTTTCAAAGCACTGATGTTCTGGGTATGCATGGGAACGCAGGTCCCATATGCATGTGCAGTACATCAATACAAGGAAGCAGTATACCACCACCGATGGAAGAACAGTAATGCGCCGTTATACAAAGACACTACTTAAGAAAAGTAAGTATTTTTTTTCTTAAATAATGTCATTGTATTATAGCAATAACCGACTCCGTGGTTGTGGTATATTGAAATTTACCCACGGTTGGCGTTATTTAATCACTCGTGCTTTACCCTCGTGATTAAATCACGACAACCGTAGGTAAATCTTCAATATACCACACCACATCGTCGGTTATTGCTGTACTAATTATACACTGCCTCTCTATACTGCTAAATATTGTCATAAATATACACCACCCCTTTCTGCTGCTAAATATTGTCCTAATTATACCAAACCCCTGTCTACTACTAAATATTGCACTAATTATACACCAACCCTGTCTACTGCTAAATAGTGTCCTACTTATACACCACCCCTGTCTGCTACTAAATACTATGCTAATTATACACCACCCCGTCTGCTACTAAATACTATACTAATTATACACCACCCCCGTCTGCTGCTAAATAGTGTGCTAATTATACACCACCCCGTCTGCTACTAAATACTATACTAATTATACACTACCCTGTCTGCTACTAAATACTATACTAATTATACACCACCCCCGTCTGCTGCTAAATAGTGTACTAATTATACACCATGCCTGTCTGCTGCTAAATATTGTCCTAATTATACATGACCCCGTCTGCTGCTAAATATTGTCCTAATTATACATGACCCCGTCTGCTGCTAAATATTGTCCTAATTATACACGACATCAGTACACTCCTAAATACTGTACTAATTATCCACCACCCCTGTCTGCTGATAAATACTGTACTAATTATACACCACCCCTGTCTCCTCCTAAATATTGTACTAATTATACAACACCCCTGTCTGCTGCAAAATATTGCCCTAATTATACACCATCCCTGTCTGCTGCTAAATATTGTACTAATTATACCCCACCCCTGTCTGCTGCTAAATATTGTCCTAATTATACACTGTCCCTGTCTGCTGTGATTGTCCAAATTATACACCATCCCTGTCTGCTGCTAAATATTGTACTAATTATACACCACCTCTGTCTACTGCTAAATATTCTACCAATTATAGACTGTCCCTGCCTGCTGCTAGATATTGTACTAATTATACACCACCCGTGCATACTGCTAAATGTTGTACTAATTATACACCACCTCTGCCTGCTGCTAAATACTGTACTAATTATACACCACCCATATATACTGATAAATATTGTAGTAATTATACACAACCCCTATGTGCTGCTAAATATTGTACTAATATACCAACCCTGCCAGCTGCTAAATATTGTCCTAATTGTACACCACCCCTGTATGCTGCTAAATATTGTAATAATTATACACCACCTCCGTGTGCTGCTAAATATTGTACTAATAATATACCACCCCTGCCTGCTGCTAAATATTGTCCTAATTATACACCTCCCCTGTCTGCTACTAAATACTGTACTAATTAAACACCACCCCTGTTATCTGCCACATATTGTCCTAATTATACACCAACCCTGTCATCTGCTAAATACTGTCCTAATTATACACCACCCCTGTCTTCTGGTAAATATTGTCCTAATTATACACCTCCCCTGTCTCCTGCTAAATACTGTCCTAATTGTACACCACCCCTGTCTTCTGCTAAATATTGCACTAATTATACACCACCCCTGCCTGATGCTAAATACTATACTAATTATACATCACTCCTGTCTTCTGCTAAATATTGTCCTAATTATACACCACCTCCGTCTTCTGCTAAATATTGTCTTAATTATACACCACCCCTGTGTGCTGCTAAATATTGTACAAATTATACACTATCCCTGTATCTTGCTAAGAATTTTATTAATTATTCACCACCCCTGTATACTGCTAAATCATCATCATCTTCTTTCGGCTGTTCCCGTTAGGGGTCACCACAGTGGATCACCTGTTTCCATTTCTTCCTGTCCTCTGCATCTTGCTCTGTCACACCAGCCACCTGCATGTCCTCTCTCACCACATCCACAAACCTTATCTTAGGCCTTCCTCTTTTCCTTTTACCTGGTAGCTTCATCCTTAGCATCTTTTTTCCAATATACTCTGCATCCCTCCTCAGCACATGTCCAAACCAATGTAATCTTGCCTCTCTGGCTTTGTCACCAAACCTTCTAAGCTGGGCTGACCCTCTAATATACTTACTCCTAATCCTGTCCACCCTCGTCACACCCAGTGCAAATCTTAACATCTTTAACTCTGCCACATCCAGCTCAAACTCCTGCCTTTTTGTCAATGCCACTGTCTCCAACCCATATAACAGTCTCACTACCCTCTTGAAGACCTTCCCTTTCACTCTTACAGGTACTCGTCTGTCACAAATCACTCCTGACACTCTTCTCCACCCACTCCATCCTGCCTGTACTCTCTTCTTCACCTCTCTTCCACACTCACTGTTACTCTGAACTATTGACCCCAAGTATTTAAACTCATCCACCTTCACCACCTCTACTCCTTGCATCCTCACCATTCATCTATCCTCCCTCTCATTCACACACATATATTCTGTTTTAGTCCTGCTGACCTTCATTCCTCTTCTCTCTAGAGCATATCTCCATCTCTCCAAGGTCTCCTCCACCTGTTCCCTACTCTCAAAACAGATCACAATGTCATCTGCAAACATCATAGTCCACGGGGACTCCTGTCTGATCTCGTCTGTCAATCTGTCCATCACCATTGCAAATAAGAAAGAGCTCAGAGCTGATCCATGATGTAACTCCACCTCCACCTTAAACGCATCCGTCACTCCCACCGCAGACCTCACCGCTGTCACTCTACCCTCGTGCATATCCTGTACCACTCTTACATACTTGTCTGACACTCCTGACTTCCTCATACAATACCACAACTCCTCTCTAGGCGCCCTGTCATATGCTTTCTCTAAGTCTACAAAAACACAATGCAACTCCTTCTGACATTCTCTGTACTTCTCCATCAACACTCTCAGAGCAAACATCGCATCTGTAGTGCTCTTTCCCGGCATGAAACCATACTGCTGATCAGTAATCATCACGTCCCTTTTTAACCTAGCTTCCACTACTCTTTCCCATAACTTCATGCTGTGACTGATCAGTTTAATCCCTCTGTAGTTACTACAGCTCTGCACATCACCCTTATTCTTAAAAATCGGTACCAAAACACTTTTTCTCCATTCCTCAGGCATCCTCTCACTTTCCAAGATTTCATTAAACAATCTGGTTAAAAACTCCACTGCCATTTCACCTAAACAACTCCATGCTTCCACAGGTATGTCATCTGGGCCAACAGCCTTTCCATTCTTCATTCTCTTCATAGCTGTCCTTACTTCCTCCTTGCTAATCCACTGCACTTCATGATTCACTATCTGCACATCATCCAACCTTCTCTCCCTCTCATTCTCTTCATTCATCAACCCCTCAAAGTACTCTTTCCATCTCCTCAACATACTCTCCTCGCTTGTGAGTATGTTTCCCTCATTATCCTTTATCACCTTTACCTGCTGCACATCTTTCCTAGCTTGGTCCCTCTGTCTAGCCAATCGATACCAGTCCTTTTCTCCCTCCTTAGTGTCCAACCTTTCATACAACTCTTCATATGCCTTATCCTTAGCCTTCACCACCTCTCTCTTTGCCATGCACCTCATCTCCTTATACTCCTGTCTACTTTCTTCATCTCTCTGACAATCCCACTTCTTCTTTGCCAACCTTTTTGTCTGTATACTCTCCTGTACCTCCTCATTCCACCACCATGTCTCCTTGTCGTCCTTCCTCTGTCCAGATGTGATACCAAGCACCTTTCTAGCCGTCTCCCTTACTAGCTCTGCTGTAGTTACCCAGCTATTTGGTAACTCTTCACTGCCACCCAGTGCCTGTCTTAACTCATCCCTGAACTCCACCTCACAATTACCCTTTTTCAATTTCCACCATTTGATCCTTGGTGCTACCCTCACATTCCTCCTCTTCTTGATCACCAATGTCATCCTACAAACCACCATCCTATGCTGCCTAACTACACTTTCTCCGGTCACCACTTTACAGTCTCCAATCTCCTTCAAACTGGCCCTCCTACGTAAGATATAATCCACCTGTGTGCATCTTCCTCCACTGTTGTATATCACCCTATGCTCCTCCCTCTTGTTAAAATAAGTATTCACCACAGCCATGTCCATCCTTTTCGCAAAATCCACTACCATCTGACCTTCTGCATTCCTTTGTTTAACACCATACCTACCCATCACTTCCTCATCTCCTCTGTTCCCTTCACCAATATGCCCATTGAAATCTGCTCCAATCACCACTCTCTCACCCTTGGGTACAGTCATCACCACTTCATCCAATTCACTCCAAAATCTTTCTTTCTCATCCATTGCACACCCAACTTGTGGAGCATATGCACTAACAACATTCATCATTACACCATCAATTTCCAGCTTCATAAACATCACTCTATCCGACACTCTTTTCACCTCCAAAACACTCTTAGCATACTGTTCCTTCAGAATAACTCCTACGCCATTTCTCCTCCCATCCACACCACGATAAAACAATTTGAACCCACCTCCAATACACCTAGCCTTACCCCCCCCCTTCCATCTGGTCTCTTGCACACACAATATACCAACCTTCCTTCTGTCCATCATATCAACTAGCTCTCTCCCTATACCAGTCATACTGCCAACATTCAAAGTTCTGACCCTCACTACCACAGTCCTAGCCTTTCTCCTCTCTTCCTGCCTTCGGCCATGCCTTCTGCCTCTTCTCCTCCTTCGGCCAACAGTAGCCCAATTTCCGCCAGCACCCTGTTGGCTAACAGTACTGGTGGTGGTCGTTGTTAACCTGGGCCTCGACCAATCCGGTATGGAAATATTTACTGGTGTCTGCATGAAATGATTTGGTGAAGTTTTACGCCGGATGCCCTTCCTGATGCAACCCCCCCCATTTATCCGGGCTTGGGACCGGCACAAAGAAATGCACTGGCTTGTGCACCACCCCTATCTGCTGCTAAATACTGTACTGATTATACACCACCCCTGCCTACTACTAAATACTGTCCTAATTATACACCACCCCTGTCTGTGCTAAATATTGTCCTAATTATACACCACCCATGCCTGCTGCTAAATAATGTACTAATTATGAACCACCCCCCGTCTGCTGCTAAATATTGTACTAACTATACACTATACATGTATACTGCTAAATATTGTACTAATTATACACTACCCATGTTTACTGCTAAATAGTGTACTAATTATACGTCACCCCTGTCTGCTGCTAAATGTTGTCCTAATTATAAATCACCCCTGCCTGCTGCTAAATATTGTACTAATTATGTACTACCCCAGTCTATTGCTAAATACTGTAGTAATTATAAACCACCCATTTATACTGCTAAATATTGTACTAATTATACACTACTCCTGTCTGCTGCTAAATATTGTCCTTATTATATGCCACCCCTTAAAATGCTAAATATTAAACTAGTTATACCCCACCCATGTATACTGCTAAATATTGTACTAATTGTACACCACCCCTGTATACTGCTAAATATGGTACTTATTATACACCACTCCTGTATACTGCTAAATATTGAACTAATTGTACACCACCCGTGTCTGCTGCTAAATATTATATTAATTAAACACCACCCCTGTCTACTGCTAAATATTGTACTAATGAAACACCACCCGTGTATACGGCTAAATATTTTACTAATTATACACCACCCCAGATTATTCTTAAATACTGCACTAAATGGACACTACACCTGTATACTGCTAACTATTGTACAACACTCCTGCCTGCTACTAAATATTGTAATAATTATTCACCAACTCTGTATATTGCTAAATTTTGTACTAATTATACACCACCCCTGTTTACCTCTAAATATTGTTCTAATTATACACCACCCCTGACTGCTGCTAAATATTATACACCACCCATGTATACTGCTATTGTGCTAATTATAAAGCACCCCTTTCTGCTGCTAAACATTGTACTAATTCTACACCACCCCTGTCTGCTGCTAAATATTGTACTAATTATACACCACCCCTGTCTGCTTCTAAATATTGTTCTAATTATACGCCACCCCTGTATACTCCTAAATATTGTCCTAATTATACACCACCCCTGTCTGCTGCTAAATATTGTACTAATTATACACCACCCTGTCTACTGCTAAATATTGTGCCAATTATATATCAACCCTGTCTGCTGCTAAATATTGTACAAATTATACACCACCTTGTGTGCTGCTAAATATTGTACTATTTATACACCACCCCATCTGCTGCTAAATATTGTACTAATTATACACCACCCCTGTCTGCTTCTAAATATTGTTCTAATTATACGCCACCCCTGTATACTCCTAAATATTGTCCTAATTATACACCACCCCTGTCTGCTGCTAAATATTGTCCTAATTATACATCACACTTGCCTGCTGCTAAATATTGTCCAAATTATACACCACACCTTCTACTGCTAAATACTGTACTAACTGTACACCACCCCATATACTGCTAAATATTGCACTAATTTTACACCACGCCCGTCTGCTGCTCAATATTGCACTAATTAACACCACCCCTGTATACTGCTAAATATTGTACTAATTATACGTCACCCCTGTATACTGCTAAATCTTGTACTAATTATACATCACCCCTGTATACTGCTAAATATTGTACTAATTATACACTACCCATGTTTACTGCTAAATGTTGTACTAATTATATGTCACCCCTGTCTGCTGCTAAATGTTGTCCTAATTATAAATCACCTCTGCCTGCTGGTAAATATTGTACTAAATTATGTACCATGCCAGTCTACTGCTAAATACTGTAGTAATTATACACCACCCATGTATACTGCTAAATACTGTACTAATTATACACCATCCCATGTCGTCTGCTAAATATTGTCCTTATTATACGCCACTACTTAAGATGCTAAATATTAAACTAATTATACCCCATCCCTGTATACTGCTAAATATTGTACTAATTGTACACCAACCCTGTATACTGCTAAATATGGTACTTATTGTACACCACTCCTGTGGACTGCTAAATACTGAACTAATTGTACACCACTGCTGCTAAATATTATACTAATTAAACACCACCCCTGTCTGCTGCTAAATATTGTACTAATTATATACCACCCCTGTATACTGCTAAATATTGTACTGATTATACGCCACCCTTGTATACTGCTAAATATTGTACACATTATACACCACCCCTGTATACTGCTAAATATTGTACTAATTATACACCACCCCGTCTGTTGCTAAATATTGTCCTAATTATACACCACCCCTGCCTGCTGTTAAATATTGTCCAAATTATACGCCACCCATTCTACTGCTAAATACTGTACTAACTGTACACCACCCCATATACTGCTAAATATTGCACTAATTTTACACCACGCCCATCTGCTGCTCAATATTGCACTAATTAACACTACCCCTCTATACTTCTAAATATTGTACTAATTATACATGACCCATATCTGCTGCTAAATATTGTACTAATTATACACCACCCCTGTCTGCTGCTAAATATTGTACTAATTTTACACCATCCCTGTATACTGCTAAATATTGTACTAATTATATGCCACCCCTGTATACTGCTAAATATTGTACTAATTATACATCACCCCTGTATACAGCTAAATATTGTACTAATTATATGACACCCCTGTATACTGCTAAATATTGTACTAATTATACATCACCCCTGTATACTGCTAAATATTGTACTAATTATACACTACCCATATTTACTGCTAAATATTGTACTAATTATACACCACCCATGTATACTGCTAAATATTGTACTAATTATACACCACCCCGTCTGCTGCTAAATATTGTCCTAATTATACGCCATCCCTGCCTGCTGTTAAATATTATCCAAATTATATGCCACCCCTTCTACTGCTAAATACTGTACTAACTGTACACCACCCTATATACTGCTAAATATTGCACTAATTTTATACCACGCCCGTCTGCTGCTCAATATTGCACTAATTAACACCACCCCTCTATACTGCTAAATGTTGTACTAATTATACACGACCCCTATCTGCTGCTAAATATTGTAGTAATTATACACCACCTCTGTATACTGCTAAATATTGTACTAATTACCTCTAAAAGTACAGTTTTGTACCTACCATAAATGTAGATGTTCGAATATCCACATTGCTGCAGTCCTGACACTTGGGTAGTCTGCTGTCCCAGTCGGCCCGAATACCAAAGTATAAGGCTGACGTCGGTCAAGGCGCATTAGTCTGACGCCAGGACGCCAGGGTACAAATGCATGACCGACGTCATTTCCTCAGTCTTTTCTTGCCCCAGATGTCAGAAGACCCTAAAAAGATAAGGCCAAACCAAAAAACAACAACACACCAAACACCCCTGTACCAAATATATGTACAATATATACAAAATCAGAAGGGTACAATCCCACCCATAGAACCACCCCTCAACACAGAGGGGAAGGAGGGAGAGGGTATTGGACTGCAGCAATGTGGATCTTGAACATCTACATTTATGGTAGGTACAAAACTGTACTATGTTCTTCATCTCACATTGCTGCAGTCCTGACACTTGGGTAGAATCCCAAAGCAGAGGTAAGGGAGGATGGCAAATCACAAAGAAGCAGGAGCTGACAACATGCCCTGTAAAATAGCAGTGGCAAAACCAGCCCTAGATTTAGAGTAGAGAGGAAGGTGGTAATGCTTAGAGAAAGTATGCACTGAACTCCAAGTAGCTGCCTCCAAAATATCCTTAGTTGCCACCCCCTTAGAAATGCTGTTGAAGTGGCAGTAGCCCTAGTGGAATGAGGCCTAATCCCAGCTGGAATCTCCTTGCCATGATGGGAGTAACAGAAAGTAATGCAAAACCCAATCCACTTAGAAATAGTTTGTTTTGACACAGGCTTACCCTGAGAACTCAAAGCAAATGAAACAAACAACTGCTGAGACTGCCTAAAATCCTTAGTCCTGCTTAAATAATAACGTAATTGCCTGTGTACATCTAAAGTGTGCAAAATCTTTCCCCTTATTTTGGGGATTTGCATAAAAGGTAGGCAAATGAATAGTTTGGTTTAAAGCCACACTAGAAACCACTTTAGGCATAAAGGAAGGATTAGTAATAAAGATACCCTATCCTTATGAAAAATCAGGAAAGGCTCAACGCCATAAGGGCCTGCAATCCAGACACCTTTCTTGCAGAGGAAAGGGCTAACAAAAAAGCAGTCTTCCATGACAAATATTTCAATTCAGCAGTAGTTGCAGGCTCAAAAGGTTGTAGAGTGAGTTTCTCCAACACAAAATTGAGGTCCCAAGCAGGAGTAGGAGCTCTACGTGTCTTATATTCTTTGCCCCTCTAAGAAATTGCTTGAACAAAGGATGAGAAAACAATGGTGGGTCACAATCATAGTGAGCTGAAATTGCTGCAGCATGAATCTTAATGGAAGAGAAAGACAAACCTTTGTCCAATAACTCAGTAAGATATTGAAGAGCCACACTCAAATTTGGCTCAGAAACATCCAAATCCTTTGCTGCACTCCAAAATGAAAATCTCTTCCATTTTCCTGCGTACACCTTCCTTGTACTAGGTCTTCTGACTTCCATAATCACATTCAAAACTTGTTGAGGAAGCTGAGACCTGCTATGGTTCAAAACAGAATATGCCAGGCTGTTAGATGAAGAGAGTGAAGCTTGACATTGAGTAGATGCCCGTCCTTCTGAGACAATAGGTGTGGAATCAAAGGTAAGGGCCATGGAGGCTTCCTTACTAGACTCCTCAGCAATGGGTACCAGTGCTGCCGAGGCCAATCTGGAGCTATTAAAATCATCCTTGGCTTGTCTTGTCTGACCTTTAGGAGTACCTTTGGGAGGAGAGGCAGAGGTGGAAAGGCATACACATGAAGATTTTTCCAACTGAAAGAAAGAGCATCCACTTTCCAGGCTGTGTGATGAAACCTTTTGTGCAAAACTTTGGCAGCTGGTGGTTTAGTGGAGAAGCGAACAGATCTATGTCTGGAGTTCCCCATGACACTGTCAATGTCTGAAATACATGAAGATCCAGTTTCCACTCGTGGGGATCCATGATTTGCCTGCTTAACACATCTGCTAAGGAGTTCTGTGCTCCTGGCAGAAACCTTGCTTGAAGATTCAGTTGCAAGCTTAACAGTCTCCCACAAAATCATTGCTTGCCTGCATAGAGGATAAGAATGTGTTCCCCTTGTTTGTTGATGTACCACATGACAGTTGTGTTGTCTGTTAGAATCAACACCTGCCCTGGAAGAAGTAAATCCTTGAAAGCCAGTAATGCAAACTGGACTGCTAACATCTCCTTCATGTTGATATGTAGATGCTGCAGTCTGGCAGGCCACTTGTCTTGTATCCACTTTCCATTCAGATGAGCTCCCAAGCTGTGTCTGAGGCATCTGTCGTTAGAATCTGACTCGCCTCTGGCCGGGTCACAGAGAGTCCCTTGTTTAGGTGACATTCCTGAGCCCACCACAAGAATTCCTTTTGAATGCAAGGTATTATTTGAATGACAGTGTCCAAATCCTGGCAGTGCTGTGGCCATACATTTTGAGATACCATTGCAGCTTCCTCATATGCAGTTTGGCATTGGGAAGCACCAGAATACAAGATGCCATGAACCCTAAGGCTTGAAGGACTGTCCTTGCAGTCAGCCCGGACTGATGAGATAGTTGATGGAAGTAAAGAGAAAGATTCTTTGTTTGTCCGGGGTTAAAAGGCCATCTGGGTTGCTGTATTCAGTCTTACACCCAGAAAGCACATGTCTTGAGAGGGTACTAGACTGGACTTTATTTCGTTCACAGAATACCCTAGGCATCTTAGCACTGCTATCACATATTCCAAACGCTGAAGAAGCCGCCTTCCTTGAGCCAGAATCAGGCAATCGTCCAAATAAGGATAGATTTGTATTCCTTTTAGCCTGAAGAAAGCTATCACTGGAGCCAGAACCTTTGTGAATACTCTGGGTGCAGTAGATAAGCCAAAGGGCAATGCAGAGAACTGATAATGAGAATTCCCAGCTCGAAAACGCAGATACTTCCTGCAATTTAGTCTGATAGGAACATGAAGGTAAGCTTCCTTGAGATCCAAAGTTACCCTCCAGTGATCTTTGCCCAGCAGAGGTAAAAGCTGTTGTAACGTCAACATTTTGAACTTGGGAATGTCCAGATAAGTGTTGAGGATAGATCAATCCAAAATTGGCCTCCACGTGTTCCCCTTTTTTGGTACTAGGAACAGGTGTGAATAAAATCCTAGGCCCCTTTCTGGCACAGGAACCGCTGAATGGCCCCTATTTGGAGTAACAGAGAAATTTGCTTGTGAGCCTCTTTCCTTTGTTGAGGAGGAATGTCTGGCATGCCTTTGAAAGGAGGCAAGGTATGGAAATAAAACCTGTAACCGTGGTGAATGATATCCAATACCCATCTGTCTTGGGTAATTAAACTCCAGTTTTCTTTGAAAAGTGCCAACCTTCCTCCCAAAGGTGCCAGACGAGAAGATTCTGGCAGCTGAAAAGGCAGGTCATTGGGTCTGTTTACGAAAGGACTGACCCTGCCCTCACCAGAAGATTGAGCAGGTGAACTCCCTGTTCTAGGCCTAAAAGAACCTTGAGCTCTGCCCCTACCACGTTTAGACCTACCCCTAGACTGGGAATCATAAGCAGGATATGTCCACCTTGGTAGGCCAATTTCTACTAAACTGAGGCTGAACCTGCAAAAATCTTTAACCGTCTGCATAGACTTAGCCTTGTCTTCCATTTTCTTTAGAACTGCTTCCACAGGTGAACCAAACAACACATCAGATTGTAAAGGAGCATCTAAAATCCTTGTCTTCACATGCTCAGCTAAATTCTGATCCCTCAGCCAGGCGTGCCTGCGAAGAACCGAACCAGTGGCAGCCACCCTCGAAGAGGCCTGCACAGCATCAAAACCACATTGCAAAGAATGCTTACCCACCTGTTCAGAAACATGAACTAAATCCTGCAACTCTTTACACTCAATACCTTCCGTCAAAGCATCTACCTTAGACTTTAATTGTGAAAGGAGATAATTTTGGTATTTCAACATGTGAAACTGGCAATTCAAAGCCCTCATGGCCAAAGTGGAAGAAGTATACACTTTCTTTCCCCATCTATCCAAAGCCCTTGCCTCATTATCTGGAGGAACAGGATTTTTAACAACAGAAGCCTTAACACCTTTTGGCCCCTGTGAAACAGTTTCTGGGTCTGCCCTAGGACTCTTAAAAGATACTTATGAGCTTCAGGCACCCTATAATATCTATCCGGTTTAACTGGAGCAGGAGGCAAAGAATCAGGGTTCAGAGAAGCCTCTGTAAAAACATCCTCCACCACATCTAGAACAGGAGGTATAGCTAAAGGCCTATGCTGGGGTAGAAACAAAAATTCCCTAAGCCTTTCCTGGAATCAGAGAAATCCTGACCTTCCCATTTAAAATGCTCCCTCATGGAATGAAGAGTCTCTGAAAATGAAAAATCCTCAGGAGGAGAAGCAGAAGGAGTAGAATCATCTACATCAGAATCAGAGTAAGGGAATACTCCTGCAAGTCTTCAGCCGAAGACTCAGAAGCATCCGAACACTGCTCAAAACTCCCAAGCTCAGGTTCCACCCTAGGCCTCTTATCAGGAGGGGGCATAGAACCTCTAATCATAGTAATCAAATCTTCTGCCATCTTAAGCATATGCTTCTTAGGTACAGACCCTGAAGAACTAGGGGTAACACCTGAAACAAAACCTGGCCTGCCCCTGGGAGAAGCCTTGGAAACAGCAGGGGAGGGCATAACCACCTTAGGAAGGGAAGGAAGAACAGCTACCTGAGAAGTCCCTTCCGCCTGGCCTACCTCCTGAGAGGTCACATCTTGTAGTAATAAAGTCTCTCCGTGGGATTCCAAAGAAATTTCTGGCTGAACCTCTGGCTCCACCGAGCCCTCTAAAGAACCGATGTCCGGAACGGACGGTTCTTCCAGCCTAGGCTTTGCTGTTTTGTCCTTGCGCTTTTTTGACGAAGCGGGCGTCGGAGCATCCGACGGCATTTTATAATTACACCGCTTCCCAAAAACTAACCTGGCACAATCTAATCTCCTCTTTATAGTGCGTTTGTTAAATCTAGCACAAGAGCGACAGCCAACAACGTCGTGCTCAGGCCCTAAGCAAGGTATACACAAGGTATGGTAATCCCTATGAGGTATCTGTTTCCCACAAGAAATACAGTTATTCACTTTTTCTGACATCCGTAAAATACTGAGGCAAGAAAAACCAAAATATTCCCCAACGGGTACTTAGCCAACTTGATTCGCTCTGAAACTCTGACTTCGGAAAATCTCAGAACGCCAACCTGCACTTGCAAAACTGCTTCTGCATCGGACCATGCGGCAAAAAAGACTGAGGAAATGACGTCGGTCATGCGCATTTGTACCCTGACGTCCTGACGTCAGACTAATGCGCCTTGACCGACGTCAGCCTTATACTTTGGTATTCGGGCCGACTGGGACAGCGGACTACCCAAGTGTCAGGACTGCAGCAATGTGAGATGAAGAACATCATTGTTCTAATTATAAACCACCCATCCCTGCTGCTAAATATTCTACTAATTATACACCACCCCTGTCTGCCTCTAAATATTGTCCTTTTATACACCACCCCTGTCTGCTGCTAAACATTTTACTAATTATATGCCACCCATGTCTATTGCTAAATATTGTACTAATTATAAGTCACCCCTGTATACTGCCAAATATTGCACTAATAACATACCACCCCTGTGTGCTGCTAAATATTGTAGTAATTATACACCACCCCTGTGTGCTGCTATATATTGTACTAATTATAAACCACTCCTGTATACTGCTAAATATGTACTAATTATACACCACCCCTGTGTGCTGCTATATATTGTACTAATTATATACCACCCCTGTATACTGCTAAATATGTACTAATTATACACCACCCCTGTGTGCTGCTAAATACTGTACTAAATATGCACAACACCTGTATACTGCTAAATACTGTACTAATTATAAGCCACCCTTCTATACTTTTAATATTGTAGTAATTGTACACCACCCCATATACTGCTAAATATTGTGTTAATTATACACCACCCCTGTCTGCTGCTAAATATTGTACTAATTATACACCACCCCTGTAGTCTGCTAAATATTGTACTAATTATACACTACCCATGTTCACTGCTAAATATTGTACTAATTATACATCACCCCTGTAGTCTGCTAAATATTGTACTAATTATACACTACCCATGTTTACTGCTAAATATTGTACTAATTATACGTCACCCCTGTCTGCTGCTAAATATTGTCCTTATTATACGCCACCACTTAAGATGCTAAATATTAAACTAATTATTCCCCACCCCTGTATACTGCTAAATATTGTACTAATTGTACACCCCCACTGTATACTGCTAAATATGGTACTTATTATACACCATTCAGGTATACTGCTAAATACTGAACTAATTGTAGACCACCCATGTCTGCTGCTAAATATTATACTAATTAAACACCACCCCATATACTGCTAAATATTGTACTGATTATACACCACCCCTGTCTGCTGCTAAATATTGTACTAATTATATACCACCCCTGTATACTGCTAAATATTGTACTAATTATACACCACCCTTGTATACTGCTAAATATTGTATTAATTATACACTACCCCTGTATACTGTTAAATATTGTACTAATTATACACCACCCTGTCTGCTGCTAAATATTGTCCTAAATATACACTACCCCTGCCTGCTTTTAAATATTGTCTAAATTATACGCCACCCCTTCTACTGCTCAATACTGTACTAACTGTACACCACCCCATATACTGCTAAATATTGCACTAATTTTACACCACGCTCGTCTGCTGCTCAATATTGCACTAATTAGCAACACAGCTCTATACTGCTAAATATTGTACTAACAACCCCTATCTGCTGCTAAATATTGTAATAATTATACACCACCCCTGTCTGCTGCTAAATATTGTACTAATTATACACCACCCCTGTATACTGCTAAATATTGTACTAATTATATGCCACCCCTGTATACTGCTAAACATTGTACTAATTATACATCACCCCTGTATACTGCTAAATATTGTACTAATTATATGCCACCCCTGTATACTGCTAAATATTGTACTAATTATACATCACCCTGTATACTGCTAAATATTGTACTAATTATACACTACCCATGTTTACTGCAAAATAGTGTACTAATTATACACCACCCGTATGCTGCTAAATATTGTACTAATTATACACCACCCCTATATACTGCTATTGTACTAATTATACACCACCCATGTATACTGATAAATATTGTACTTATTATACACCACCCCGTCTGCTGCTAAATATTGTCCTAATTATACACCACCCCTTCTACTGCTAAATACTGTACTAAATGTACACCACGCTATATCCTGCTAAATATTGCACTAATTTTACACCACGCCTGTCTACTGCTCAATATTGCACTAATTAACACCACCCCTCTATACTGCTATATATTGTACTAATTATACAAGACCCCTACCTGCTGCTAAATATTGTAGTAATTATACACCACTCCTGTATACTGCTAAATATTGCACTAATTGCACACCACCCCTGTATACTAACTACTGTACTAATTGTACACCACCCCTGCCTGCTGCTAAATATTGTACTAATTATACACCACCTCTGTATACTGCTAAATATTGTACTAATTACATACCACCTGTTTACCTCCAAACATTGTTCTAATTATAAAACACCCCTCCCTGCTGCTAAATATTCTACTAATTATAGACCACCCCTTTCTGCCTCTAAATATTGTCCTTTTATACATCACCCTTGTCTGCTGCTAAACATTTTACTAATTATATGCCACCCATGTCTATTGCTAAATATTGTACTAATTATGTCACCCCTGTATACTACCAAATATTGCACTAATTACATACCACCCCTGTGTGCTGCTAAATATTGTAGTAATTATACACTACCCCTGTGTGCTGCTAAATATTGTTCTAATTATAAACCACCCCTGTATACTGCTAAATATTGAACTAATTATACACCACCCCTGTATACTGCTAAATACTGTACTAAATATGCACCACATCTGTATACTGCTAAATACTGTACTAATTATAAGCCTCCCCTCTATACTGCTAAATATTGTAGTAATTGTACACCACCCCTGTGTACTGCTAAATATTGTACTAATTATACACCACCCCTGTCTTCTCCTAAATACTGTACTAGTTATACACCTCCCCCATCTGCTGGTAAATATTGTTTTAATTAAACACCACCCCTATCTACTACTAAATATTGTTCTAATTATACACCACCCCTGCATACTGCTAAATATTGTACTATACACCACACACATCTGCTGCTAAATATTGTCCTCATTTTGCAACTTCCCTGTCTGCTGCTAAATATTGTACTAATTATAGACCAACCCTGTCTACTGCTAAATATTGTCCTAATTATACATCACGCCCGTCTGCTGCTAAATATTGTCCTAATTATACACCACACTCGTCTGCTGCTAAATATTGTCCTAATTATACTCGACCCAGTCTCCTGCTAAATATTATCCTAATTATAAACCACCCCTGTGGTACTAAATATTGTACTAATTGTACACAACACCTGTATACTGCTAAATATTGTACTAATAATACACCACCCCTGCCCGCTGCTAAATTTTGTACAAAATATATACCACCCCTGTGTGCTGCTAAATATTGTACTAATTATGCCCCACTCCTGTATACTGCTAAATACTGTACTAATTATACACCACCCATCTGTTGCTAAATATTGTACTAATTATGCCCCACCCCTGTATACTGCTAAATACTGTACTAATTATACACCACCCCTGTCTGCTGTTAAATATTGTACTAATTATACACCACCCCTGTGGGCTGTTAAATATTGTCCTAATAATACGCCGTCCCTGACTGCTGCTAGACATTGTACTAATTATACACCACCCCTGTCTACTGTTAAATATTGTACTAATTATATACCATCCCTGTCTGTTACTAAATGCTATACTAATTATACACCACCCTGCCTGCTACTAAATACTATACTAGTTATACACCACCCCCATCTGCTGCTAAATAGTATACTAATTATACACCACACCCATCTGCTTCTAAATATTGTCCTAATTATACACGACCCCGTCTGCTGCTAAATATTGTCCTAATTATACACAACACCTGTATACTTCTAAATACTGTAATAATTATCCACCACCCCTGTCTGCTGCTAAATATTGTACTAATTATGCACCACCCATCTGCTGCTAAATATTGTACTAATTATACATGACCTCTGTGTGCTGCTAAATATTGTCATAATTATGCACCGTCCCAGTCTGCTGCTAAATATTGCACTAATTGTACACCACCCCTGTCTGCTGCTAAATAATGTACTAATTATACACCACCCTGGTCTGCTGCTAAATATTGTACTAATTATATACCACCTGTCTGCTGCTAAATATTGTACTAATTATACACCGTCCCTGCCTACTGCTAGATATTGTACTAATTATACACCACTTGTGTATACTGCTAAATATTCTACTAATTATATACCACTTCTGCCTGCTGCTAAATACTGTACTAATTACACACCACCTGTATATACTGCTAATTATTGTACTAATTATACATAACCCCTATGTGCTGCTAAATATTGTACTAATATACCAACCCTGCCAGCTGCTAAATATTATCCTAATTATACACCACCCCTGTGTGCTAATAAATATTGTACTAATTATACACCGCCTCCGTGTACTGCTAAATGATTGTCTTTTCGGCTTTTCCTGGTTAGGGGTCGCCACAGCGGAACTCCGGTCTGCTAATGACTGGCAGTAGATTTTTATGGTGCCGAGTTGCCAGCCCGATGCCCAACCTTCAGCGAAGGCATGCCCATTCACACATGAGTTTCGGAGGCCACTCAACTGCGGGGAGGACATGCAGACTCCACACAGAAGGCACTCAAGCCTTCTGTGTGGAGTCTGCATGTCCTCCCCATGGTTGTTGTACTGCTAAACATTGTACTAATAATATACCACCCCTGCCTGCTGCTAAATATTGTCCTAATTATACATCACACATTCCTGCTCCTAAATATTGTACTAATTATACACCACCTATGTATACTGCTACATATTGTCTTAATTATACACCACGCCTGTTTACCTCTAAATATTGTTTTAATTATACACCAGCCCTGTCTACTAATAAATACTGTACTAATTAAACACCACCCCTGTCTTCTGCTAAATATTGTCCTAATTATACACCACCCCTGTCTTCTGCTAAATACTGTCCTAATTATACACCACCCCTGTCTTCTGCTAAATATTGTCCTAATGATACACCACCCCTGTCTTCTGCTAAATATTGTCCTAATGATACACCACCCCTGTCTTCTGCTAAATACTGTCTTAATTATACACCACCCCTGTCTTCTGCTAAATATTGCACTAATTATACACCACCTCTGTCTTCTAGTAAATATTGCACTAATTATACACCACCCCTGCCTGATCCTAAATACTGTACTAATTATACATCACCCCTGTCTTCTGCTAAATATTGTCCTAATGATACACCACCCCTGTCTTCTGCTAAATATTGTCTTAATTACACACCACCCCTGTCTGCTGCTAAATACTGTACTCATTATACAATACCCCTGTCTGCTGCTAAATATTGTACCAATTATACACCATCCCTGTATCCTTCTAAGAATTTTACTAATTATTCACCACCCATGTATACTGCTAAATATTATATTAATTATATACCCCCCCTACCTGCTGCCAAATGTTGTATCTTTCGGCTTTTCCCCGGTTTGGGGTCGCCACAGCGGAACTCTGGTCCGCTAATGATTGGCAGTAGATTTTTACGTACCGACTTGCCAGGTCTGACGCACAACCTTCAATGAAGGAACGCCCATTCACGCATGTCTCCACACAGAAGACACTCTAGCTGAGAGTCGAATCGGACAGCGTCTTACTGTGAGGCGACAACGCTACCTCGGCACCACCACCGCAGCTACCTGCTGCCAAATATTGTACTAATTATATACCACCCCTGCCTGCTGCTAAATATTGTCCTAATTATATACCACCCCTGTCTGTGCTAAATATTGTCCTAATTATACACCACCCATGCCTGCTGCTAAATATTCTAATTATACACCACCCCCGTCTGCTGCTAAATATTCTACTAATTATACACCACCCATGTATACTGCTAAATATTGTACTAATTATACACCACCCCTGTCTGCTGCTAAATATTGTACTAATTATACCCCACCCCTGTATACTGCTAAATATTATACTAATTGTACACCACCCCTATATACTGCTAAATATGGTACTTATTATACACCACTCCTGTATACTGCTAAATACTGAACTAATTGTACACCACCCATGTCTGCTGCTAAATATTATACTAAACACCACCCTTGTATACTGCTAAATATTGTACTAATTAAAACCCCCCTGTATACTGCTAAATATTTTACTAATTTTACTTCAGCCATGTCTACTGCAAAATATTGTACTGATTATACACCACACCAGATTACTGCTAAATACTGCACTAATTGCACACCACCCCGATATACTGCTAACTATTGTGCAACACTCCTGCCTGCTGCTAAATATTGTAATAATTATTCACCAACTGTGTATACTGCTAAATTTTGTACTAATTATACACCACCTCTGTTTACCTCTAAACATTGTACTAATTCTACATCACCCCTGTCTGCTGCTAAATACTGTTCTAATTATACACCACCCCTGTATACTCCTAAGTATTGTACTAATTATACACAACCCCTGTCTGCTGCTAAATATTGTACTAATTATACACCATGCTGTCTATTGCTAAATATTGTACCAATTATATATCAACCCTGTCTGCTGCTAAATATTGTACAAATTATACACCACCCTGTGTGCTGCTAAATATTATACTAATTATACACTATCCCTGTAAACTGCAGAAAATTTTACTAATTATTCACCACCCCTGTATACTGCTAAATATTGTATTAATTTTAAACCACCCGTATCTACTGCTAAATATTGTCCTAATTATACACCGCCCCTACCTGCTGCTAAATATTGTCCTAATTATACATCACCCCTGTGTACTGGCAAATATTGTACTAATTAAACATCATACTTGTCTTCCGCTAAATATTGTCCTACTTATACACTACCTCTGTCTTCTGCTATATATTGTCCTAATTATACACCACCCGTCTACTGCTAAATATTGTACTAATTATACACCACTCCTGTCTGTGCTAAATATTGTCCTAATTATACACCACCCCTGTGTACTGCTAAATATTGCACTAATTATATACCACCCCTGTCTGCTCCAAAATATTGTCCTAATTAAATACCACCCCTGTATACTGCTAAATAATGTACTAATTATACACCACCCCTTCTGCTGCTAAATATTGTCCTAATTATACACCACCCCTGTCTGCTGTTCAATGTTGTACTAATTATACACCCCCCGTATACTGCTAAATATTGTACTAATTATGCACCACCCCTGTCTGTGTTAAATATTGTCCTAATTATACAACACCCCTGTCTGCTGCTAAATGTTGTACTAATTATACACAACCCCTGTCGGTGCTAAATATTGTCCTAATTATATACCTCCACTGCTTGCTGCTAAATATTGTACTAATTATGGACCCCCCCATCTGCTGCTAAATATTGTAATAATTATACACCACCCATGTATACAGCTAAATATTGTACTAATTATACACCACCCCTGTTTGCTGCTAAATATTGTACTAATTATACCCTAGCCATGTATACTACTAAATATTGTACTAAGTATATACTACCCATGTCTACTGCTAAATATTGTATTAATTATACCCCACCCCTGTATACTGCTAAATATTGTACTAATATTACCCCCCTGTCTACTGATAAATATTGTACTAATTATACACCACCCCTTATATTGCTAAGTATTAAACTAATTATACCCCACCCAGTATACTGCTAAATATTAAACAAATTGTACACTACCCCTATCTGCCTCTAAATATTGTTCTAAATTATACACCATTCCTGTCTGCTGCTAAATATTATACTAATTTTACACCACCCCTGTATACTGCTATTGTCCTAATTATACACCACCCCTTTCTGCTGCACAAACATTGTACTAATTGTACACCACCCCTGTCTACTGCTAAATATTGTATTAATTATACACCACCCCTTTATACTGCTAAATATTGTACTAATTGTACACCACCCCTGTGTGCTGCTAAATATTGTCCTAATTTTACACCACCCCTGTCTGCTGCTAAATATTGTCTTAATTATACACCACCCCTGTCTGCTGCTAAATGTACTAATTATACACCAGTACTGTATACTGCTAAATATTATACTAATTATACACCACCCCTGTCTGTGCTAAATATTCTCCTAATTATACACCACGCCTGTGTACTGCTAAATATTGCAGTAATTATACACCACCCCTGTCTGCTCCTAAATATTGTCCTAATTAAACACCACCCCTATGTACTGCTAAATATTGTCCTAATTATACACCAGCCCTGTCTGTTGCTAAATATTGTCCTAATTATACACCACCCCTGTCTGCTACTCAATGTTGTACTAATTATACACCACCCCTGTATACTGCTATTGTAGTAATTATACACCACCACTGTCTGTGTTAAATATTGTCCCAATTATACACCACCCCTGTCTGCTGCTAAATGTTGTACTAATTATACACCAGTACTGTATACTGCTAAATATTGCAGTAATTATACACCACCCCTGTCTGTGCTAAATATTGTCCTAATTATACACCACCACTGCCTGCTGCTAAATATTGTACTAATTATGCACCACCCCCACCTGCTGCTAAATATTGTCCTCATTATACGGCACCCCTTATGTTGCTAGGTATTAAACTAATTATACCCCACCCAGTGTACTGCTAAATATTAAACAAATTGTACACTACCCCTGTCTGCTGCTAAATATTATACTAATTAAACACCACCCCTGTATACTGCTAAATGTTGTACTAATTGTACTTCACCCGTCTACTGCTAAATATTGTACTAATTATACACCACCTGTGTATACTGCTAAATATTCTTCTAATTATACACCACCCCTGCAAACTGAATATTGCAGTAGTAGTACACCACCACTGTCTGCTGCTAAACATTGTACTAATTATACACCACCCCTGTATGCTGCTAAATATTGTTCTAATTATACGCCACCCCTGTATACTGCTAAATATTGTACTAATTATGTGCCACCCCTGTGTGCTGCTAAATATTGTACTAATTATACACCACCCCTGTATGCTGCTAAATATTGTTCCAATTATACGCCACCCCTGTATACCGCTAAATATTGTATTAATTATGCGCCACCCCTGTGTGCTGCTAAATATTGTACTAATTATACACCACCCCTGTATGCTGCTAAATATTCTTCTAATTGTACACCACCCTTGTCTGCTGCTCAATGCTATACTAATTATAGACCACCCCTGTATACTGCTAAATATTGTACTAATTATACACCACCCCTGTCTGTGTTAAATATTGTCCTAATTATACACCATCCCTGTCTGCTGCTAAATGTACTAATTATACACCAGTACTGTATACTGCTAAATATTGTACTAATTATACACCACCCCTGTCTGTGCTAAATATTGTCCTAATTATGGACCCCCCCGTCTGCTGCTAAATATTGTACTAATTATACACCACCCATGTATACTGCTAAATATTGTACTAATTATGCACCATCCCTGTTTGCTTCTAAATATTGTACTAATTATACCCCAGCCATGTATACTGCTAAATATTCTTCTAATTATACAATTATACACCACCTCTGAAAACTGCTGAATATTGTAGTAGTAGTAGTACACCACCCCTTTCTGCTGCTAAACATTGTACTAATTATACACCACCCCTGTATGCTGCTAAATATTGTTCTAATTATATGCCACCCCTGTATACTGTTAAATATTGTACTAATTATACACCACCCCTGTATACTGCTAAACATTGTACTAATTATACACCACCCCTGCAAACTGAATACTGTAGTAGTAGTACACCACCACTGTCTGCTGCTAAACATTGTACTAATTATACACCACTCCTCTATGATGCTAAATATTGTTCTAATTATACGCCACCCCTGTATACTGCTAAATATTGTACTAATTATGTGCCTCCCCTGTGTGCTGCTAAATATTGTACTAATTATACACCACCCCTGTATGCTGCTAAATATTGCTCTAATTATACGCCTCCCCTGTATACCGCTAAATATTGTACTAATTATGCGCCACCCTTGTGTGCTGCTAAATATTGTACTAATTATACGCCACCCCTGTATGCTGCTAAATATTGTTCTAATTGTACATCACCCCTGTCTGCTGCTCAATGCTGTACTAATTATAGACCACCCCTGTATACTGCTAAATATTGTACTAATTATACACCACCCCTGTCTGTGTTAAATATTGCCCTAATTATACACCATCCCTGTCTGCTGCTAAATGTTGTACTAATTATGGACCACCCTGTCTGCTGCTAAATATTGTACTAATTATACACCACCCATGTATAGTGCTAAAAATTGTACTAATTATACATCACTCCTGTTTGCTTCTAAATATTGTACTAATTATACGCCAGCCATGTATACTGCTAAATATTGTACTAAGTATACACTACCCATGTCTACTGCTAAATATTGTATTAATTATACCCCACCCCTGTATACTGCTAAATATTGTACTAATATTACCCCCGTCTACTAATAAATATTGTACTAATTATACACCACCCCTTATGTTGCTAAGTATTAAATTAATTATACCCCACCTCGTATACTGCTAAATATTAAACAAATTGTACAATACCCCTGTCTGCTGCTAAATATTATATTAATTAAATACCACCTCTGTATACTGCTAAATATTGTTCTAATTATACACCACCCCTGCTTACCTCTAAAAATTGTACTAACTATACACTACCCCTCCCTTCTGCTAAATATTTTACTAATTGTACACTACCCCTATCTGCCTCGAATTATTGTCCTAAATTATACACCATCCCCGTCTGCTGCTAAATATTATACTAATTTTACACCACCCCTGTATACTGCTATTGTCCTAATTATACACCACCCCTTTCTGCTGCACAAACATTGTACTAATTGTACACCACACCTGTCTACTGCTAAATATTGTATTAATTATACACCGCCCCTTTATACTGCTAAATATTGTACTAATTATGCACCACCCATGTATACTGTTAAATATTGTACTAATTGTACACCACCCCTGTGTGCTGCTAAATATTGTCCTAATTTTACACCACCCCTGTCTGCTGCTAAATTAAACCAGTACTGTATACTGCTAAATATTATACTAATTATACACCACCCCTGTCTGTGCTAAATATTCTGCTAATTATACACCACGCCTGTGTACTGCTAAATATTGCAGTAATTATACACCACCCCTGTCTGCTCCTAAATATTGTCCTAATTAAACACCACTCCTATGTACTGCTAAATATTGTACTAATTATACAGCACCCCTGTCTGTTGCTAAATATTGTCCTAATTATACACCACCCCTGTCTGCTACTCAATGTTGTACTAATTATACACTACCCCTGTATACTGCTATTGTGGTAATTATACACCACCCCTGTCTGTGTTAAATATTATCCTAATTATACACCACCCCTGTCTGCTGCTAAATGTTGTACTAATTATACACCAGTACTGTATACTGCTAAATATTGTACTAATTATGCACCACCCCCACCTGCTGCTAAATATTGTCCTCATTATACGGCACCCCTTATGTTGCTAAGTATTAAACTAATTATACCCCACCAAGTATACTGCTAAATATTAAACAAATTGTACACTACCCCTGTCTGCTGCTAAATATTATACTAATTAAACACCACCCCTGTATACTGCTAAATGTTGTACTAATTGTACTTCACCCATCCACTGCTAAATATTGTACTAATTATACACCACCTATGTATACTGCTAAATATTGTTCTAATTATACACCACCCCTGCTTACCTCTAAAAAGTGTTCCAACTATACACTACCCCTTCCTGCTGCTAAATAGTCTACAAATTGTGCACCACCCCTGTCTACCTCTAAATATTGTCCTAAATTATACACCATCCCTGTCTGCTGCTAAATATTATACTAATTTTACACCAGCCCTGTATACTGCTATTGTCCTAATTATACACCACCCCTTTCTGCTGCTAAACATTGTACTAATTATACACCACCCCTGTATTCTGCTAAATGTTGTTCTAATTATACACCACCCCTGTATACTGCTAAATATTGTACTAATTATACACCACCCCTGTATGCTGCTAAATATTCTTCTAATAATACACCACCCCTGCAAACTGCTGAATATTGTAGTAGTAGCACACCACCACTGTCTGCTGCTAAACATTGTACTCATTATACACCACCCCTGTATACTGCTAAATATTAAACAAATTGTACACTACCCCTCTCTGCTGCTAAATATTATACTAATTAAACACCACCCCTGTATACTGCTAAATATTGTACTAATTGTACTTCACCCGTCTACTGCCAAATATTGTACTAATTATATACCACCTCTGTATACTGCTAAATATTGTTCTAATTATACACCACCCCTGCTTACCTCTAAAAATTGTTCTAACTATACACTACCCATCCCTGCTGCTAAATATTTTACTAGTTGTACACTACCCCTATCTGCCTCTAAATATTGTTCTAAATTATACACCATTCCCGTCTGCTGCTAAATATTATACTAATTTTACACCACCCCTGTATACTGCTATTGTCCTAATTATACACCACCCCTTTCTGTTGCACAAACATTGTACTAATTGTACACCACCCCTGTCTACTGCTAAATATTGTATTAATTATACACCACCCCTTTATACTGCTAAATATTGTACTAATTGTACACCACCCCTGTGTGCTGCTAAATATTGTCCTAATTTTACACCACCCCTGTCTGCTGCTAAATATTGTCTTAATTATACACCACCCCTGTCTGCTGCTAAATGTACTAATTATACACCAGTACTGTATACTGCTAAATATTATACTAATTATACACCACCCCTGTCTGTGCTAAATATTCTCCTAATTATACACCACGCCTGTGTACTGCTAAATATTGCAGTAATTATACACCACCCCTGTCTGCTCCTAAATATTGTCCTAATTAAACACCACCCCTATGTACTGCTAAATATTGTCCTAATTATACACCAGCCCTGTCTGTTGCTAAATATTGTCCTAATTATACACCACCCCTGTCTGCTGCTAAATGTTGTACTAATTATACACCAGTACTGTATACTGCTAAATATTGCAGTAATTATACACCACCCCTGTCTGTGCTAAATATTGTCCTAATTATACACCACCACTGCCTGCTGCTAAATATTGTACTAATTATGCACCACCCCCACCTGCTGCTAAATATTGTCCTCATTATACGGCACCCCTTATGTTGCTAGGTATTAAACTAATTATACCCCACCCAGTGTACTGCTAAATATTAAACAAATTGTACACTACCCCTGTCTGCTGCTAAATATTATACTAATTAAACACCACCCCTGTATACTGCTAAATGTTGTACTAATTGTACTTCACCTGTCTACTGCTAAATATTGTACTAATTATACACCACCTGTGTATACTGCTAAATATTCTTCTAATTATACACCACCCCTGCAAACTGAATATTGCAGTAGTAGTACACCACTACTGTCTGCTGCTAAACATTGTACTAATTATACACCACCCCTGTATGCTGCTAAATATTGTTCTAATTATACGCCACCCCTGTATACTGCTAAATATTGTACTAATTATGTGCCACCCTTGTGTACTGCTAAATATTGTACTAATTATACACCACCCCTGTATGCTGCTAAATATTGTTCCAATTATACGCCACCCCTGTATACCGCTAAATATTGTATTAATTATGTGCCACCCCTGTGTGCTGCTAAATATTATACTAATTATACACCACCCCTGTATGCTGCTAAATATTCTTCTAATTGTACACCACCCTTGTCTGCTGCTCAATGCTATACTAATCATAGACCACCCCTGTATACTGCTAAATATTGTACTAATTATACACCACCCCTGTCTGTGTTAAATATTGTCCTAATTATACACCATCCCTGTCTGCTGCTAAATGTACTAATTATACACCAGTACTGTATACAGCTAAATATTGTACTAATTATACACCACCCTTGTATGCTGCTAAATATTCTTCTAATTGTACACCACCCTAGTCTGCTGCTCAATGCTATACTAATTATAGACCACCCCTGTATACTGCTAAATATTGTACTAATTATACACCACCCCTGTGTTAAATATTGTCCTAATTATACACCATCCCTGTCTGCTGCTAAATGTACTAATTATACACCAGTACTGTATACAGCTAAATATTGTACTAATTATACACCACCCCTGTCTGTGCTAAATATTGTCCTAATTATGGACCACCCCCGTCTGCTGCTAAATATTGTACTAATTATACACCACCCATGTATACTGCTAAATATTGTACTAATTATGCACCATCCCTGTTTGCTTCTAAATACTGTACTAATTATACCCCAGCCATGTGTACTGCTAAATATTCTTCTAATTATACACCACCCCTGAAAACTGCTGAATATTGTAGTAGTAGTAGTACACCACCCCTTTCTGCTGCTAAACATTGTACTAATTATACACCACCCCTGTATCCTGCTAAATATTGTTCTAATTATACGCCACCCCTGTATACTGTAAAAACATTGTACTAATTATACACCACCCCTGCAAACTGAATATTGTAGTAGTAGTACACCACCACTGTCTGCTGCTAAACATTGTACTAATTATACACCACTCCTGTATGATGCTAAATATTGTTCTAATTATATGCCACCCCTGTATACTGCTAAATATTGTACTAATTATGTGCCTCCCCTGTGTGCTGCTAAATATTGTACTAATTATACACCACCCCTGTATGCTGCTAAATATTGTTCTAATTATTCGCCTCCCCTGTATACCGCTAAATATTGTACTAATTATGCGCCACCCTTGTGTGCTGCTAAATATTGTACTAATTATACACCACCCCCGTATGCTGCTAAATATTCTTCTAATTGTACACCACCCCTGTCTGATGCTCAATGCTGTACTAATTATAGACCACTCCTGTATACTGCTAAATATTGTACTAATTATACACCACCACTGTCTGTGTTAAATATTGCCCTAATTATACACCATCCCTGTCTGCTGCTAAATGTTGTACTACTTATGGACCACCCCTGTCTGCTGCTAAATATTGTACTAATTATACACCACCCATGTATACTGCTAAATATTGTACTAATTATACATCACTCCTGTTTGCTTCTAAATATTGTACTAATTATACCCAAGCCATGTATACTGCTAAATATTGTACTAAGTATACACTACCCATGTCTACTGCTAAATATTGTATTAATTATACCCCACCCATGTATACTGCTAAATATTGTACTAATATTACCCCGTCTACTAATAAATATTGTACTAATTATACACCACCCCTTATGTTGCTAAGTATTAAACTAATTATACCTCACCTCGTATACTGCTAAATATTAAACAAATTGTACACTACCCCTGTCTGCTGCTAAATATTATACTAATTAAACACCACCTCTGTATACTGCTAAATATTGTTCTAATTATACACCACCCCTGCTTACCTCTAAAAATTGTTCTACCTATACACTATCCCTCCCTGCTGCTAAATATTTTACTAATTGTACACTACCCCTATCTGCCTCTAAATATTGCCCTAAATTATACACCATCCCCGTCTGCTGCTAAATATTAAACTAATTTTACACCACCCCTGTATACTGCTATTGTCCTAATTATACACCACCCCTTTCTGCTGCACAAACATTGTACTAATTGTACACCACACCTGTCTACTGCTAAATATTGTATTAATTATACACCGCCCCTTTATACTGCTAAATATTGTACTAATTATGCACCACCCATGTATACTGTTAAATATTGTACTAATTGTAGACCACCCCTGTGTGCTGCTAAATATTGTCCTAATTTTACACCACCCCTGTCTGCTGCTAAATATTGTCTTAATTATACACCACCCCTGTCTGCTGCAAAATGTACTAATTATAAACCAGTACTGTATACTGCTAAATATTATACTAATTATACACCACCCCTGTCTGTGCTAAATATTCTGCTAATTATACACCACGCCTGTGTACTGCTAAATATTGCAGTAATTATACACCACCCCTGTCTGCTCCTAAATATTGTCCTAATTAAACACCACTCCTATGTACTGCTAAATATTGTACTAATTATACACCACCCCTGTCTGTTGCTAAATATTGTCCTAATTATACACCACCCCTGTCTGCTACTCAATGTTGTACTAATTATACACTACCCCTGTATACTGATATTGTGGTAATTATACACCACCCCTGTCTGTGTTAAATATTATCCTAATTATACACCACTGCCTGTCTGCTGCTAAATGTTGTACTAATTATACACCAGTACTGTATACTGCTAAATATTGTACTAATTATGCACCACCCCCACCTGCTGCTAAATATTGTCCTCATTATACGGCACCCCTTATGTTGCTAAGTATTAAACTAATTATACCCCACCCAGTATACTGCTAAATATTAAACAAATTGTACACTACCCCTGTCTGCTGCTAAATATTATACTAATTAAACTCCACCCCTGTATACTGCTAAATGTTGTACTAATTGTACTTCACCCATCCACTGCTGAATATTGTACTAATTATACACCACCTGTGTATACTGCTAAATATTGTTCTAATTATACACCACCCCTGCTTACCTCTAAAAATTGTTCTAACTATACACTACCCCTTCCTGCTGCTAAATATTCTACAAATTGTGCACCACCCCTGTCTACCTCTAAATGTTGTCCTAAATTATACACCATCCCTGTCTGCTGCTAAATATTATACTAATTTTACACCAGCCCTGTATACTGCTATTGTCCTAATTATACACCACCCCTTTCTGCTGCTAAACATTGTACTAATTATACACCACCCCTGTATGCTGCTAAATGTTGTTCTAATTATACGCCACCCCTGTATACTGCTAAATATTGTACTAATTATACACCACCCCTGTATGCTGCTAAATATTCTTCTAATTATACACCACCCCTGCAAACTGAATATTGTAGTAGTAGTACACCACCACTGTCTGCTGCTAAACATTGTACTAATTATACACCACCCCTGTATACTGCTAAATATTGTACTAATTATGTGCCACCCCTGTGTGCTGCTAAATATTGTATTAATTATACACCACTCCTGTATGCTGCTAAATATTCTCCTAATTATACACCACCCCTGCAAACTGCTGAATATTTTAGTAGTAGTACACCACCATTGTCTGCTGCTAAACATTGTACTAATTATACGCCACCCCTGTATACTGCTAAATATTGTACTAATTATACACCACCCCTGTATGCTGCTAAATATTGTACTAATTATACACCACTCTTGTATGCTGCTAAATATTCTTCTAATTATACACCACCCCTGCAAACTGATGAATATTGCAGTAGTAGTACACCACCCCTTTCTGCTGCTAAACATTGTACTAATTATACACCACCCCTGTATGCTGCTAAATATTGTTCTAATTATACGCCACCCCTGTATACTGCTAAATATTGTACTAATTTTGCGCCACCCCTGTGTGCTGCTAAATAATGTAGTAGTTATACACCACCCATGTATGCTGCTAAATATTCTTATAATTATACACCACCCCTGTCTGCTGCTCAGTGCTGTACTAATTATACACCACCCCAGTATACTGCTAAATATTGTACTAATTATACACCACCCCTGTCTGTGTTAAATATTGCCCTAGTTATACACCATCCCTGTCTGCTGCTAAATGTTGTACTAATTATACACCAGTACTGTGTACTGCTAAATATTGTACTAATTATACAACACCACTGCCTGCTGCTAAATATTGTACTAATTATGCACCACCCCCCGCCTGCTGCTAAATATTGTACTAATTATACACCACCCATGTATACTGCTAAATATTGTACTAATTATACACCACCCCTGTCTGCTGCTAAATACTGTACTAATTATACCCCAGCCATGTATACTGCTAAATATTGTACTAAGTATGCACTACCCATGTCTATTGCTAAATATTGTACTAATTATACCACAACCCTGTATACTGCTAAATATTGTACTAATATTACCCCACCCCTGTCTACTGCTAAATATTGTCCTCATTATACGGCACCCCTTATGTTGCTAAGTATTAAACAAATTATACCCCACCCAGTATACTGCTAAATACTAAACAAATTGCACACTACCCCGTCTGCTGCTAAATATTATACTAATTAAGCACCACCCCTGTATACTGCTAAATGTTGTACTAATTGTACTTCACCCGTCTACTGCTAAATATTGTACTAATTATACACCACCTGTGTATACTGCTAAATATTGTTCTAATTATACACCACCCCTGCTTACCTCTAAAAATTGTTCTAACTATACACTACCCTTCCCTGCTGCTACATATTCTACAAATTGTATACCACCCCTGTCTACCTCTAAATATTGTCCTAAATTATACACCATCCCTGTCTGCTGTTAAATATTATACTAATTTTACACCACCCCTGTATTCTGCTATTGTCCTAATTATACACCACCCCTTTCTGCTGCTAAACATTGTACTAATTATACACTACCCCTGTATGCTGCTAAACATAGTTCTAATTATATGCCACCCCTGTATACTGCTAAATATTGTACTAATTATGTGCCACCCCTGTGTGCTGCTAATTATTGTACTAATTATACACCACCTCTGTATGCTGCTAAATATTGTTCTAATTATACGCCACCCCTGTATACTGCTAAATATTGTACTAATTATGCACCACCCCTGTGTGCTGCTAAATATTGTACAAATTGTACACCAACCCTGTGTTTGCTAAATATTTTTCTAATTATACATCACCTCTCTGCTGCTAAATATTCTAATTATACACCACCCCCGTTTACTGCTAAATACTGTCCTAATTATACACAACCCCTGTATACTGATGAAGACTGTACTAATTATATACCATCCCTGTATAGTGCTAAATATTGTACTAATTATACACCAACCCTGTGTGCTGCTAAACATTGTACTAATTGTACACCACCCCTGTCTATTGCTAAATATTGTCCTAAATATGCACCACACCTGTCTGCTGCTAAATATTGTCCTAATTATACTCCACGCCCATCTGGTGCTAAATATTGTCCTAATTATATACGACCCCATCTGCTGCTAAATATTGTTTTAATTATACACCACCCCTGACTGCTACTACAAACTGTCCTAATTATACACCACACCTGCATACTGCTAAATATTGTACTAATAATACACCACCCCTGCCTGCTGCTAAATTTTGTACTAATTATGTACCATCCCTGTATACTGCTAAGTACTGTACTAATTATACACAACCCCTGCGTGATGCTAAATATTGTAATAATTATATACCACCCCTGTATACTGCTAAATATTGTACTAATTATACAACACCCCTCTGTACTGCTAAATATTGTACTAATTATACAGCACCCCTCTGTGCTGCTAAATACTGTACTAATTATAACCAGCCCGACTGCTGCTAAATATTGTACTAATTATGCACCACCCCTGTATACTATTAAATATTGTACTAATTATACACCACCCCTGTGTGCTGCTAAATACTGTACTAATTATACACTACCCGACTGCTGCTAAATATTGTACTAATTATGCACCACCCCTGTACACTGCTAAATACTGTACTAATTGTACATCACCCTGTCTGCTGCTAAATATTGTACTAGTTATACACCACCCCCTGTCTGCTGCTAAATATTGTACTAATTATACACCTCTCCTGTATGCTGCTAAATACTGCCTAATTATACAATGTCCCCATCTGCTGCTAAATATTTTACTAATTATAAACCAACCCTGTCTCCTCCTAAATATTGTACTAATTATACACCACCCCCTGTCTGCTGCTAAATATTGTACTAATTATACACCTCTCCTGTATGCTGCTAAATATTGCCTAATTATACAATGTCCCCATCTGCTGCTAAATATTGTACTAATTATAAACCACCCCTGTCTCCTCCTAAATATTGTACTAATTATATACCACCCCTGTGTGCTGTAAATATTGTCCTAATTATACACCGCCCCTGCCTGCTGCTAAATATTGCACTATTAATACATCACCTCTGCCTGCTGTTAAATTTTGTATTAATTTTACACCACGCCTGTGTGCTGCTAAATATTGTACTAATTATGCACCACTCTTGTATACTTCTAAATACTGTACTAATTATGCACTACCCCTGCCTGCTGCTAAATACTGTACTAATAAAAAAACAGCCAAGCAAATTAGGACCCAAAAGCCAGCAGCGACATAAGTCCAAAAGGTAGTACAAATTGTAGCGGTAGGCAAGTAATTTTGAAATATCGGTAATCTTTATTAGAACAAGCCAATAAAACCATGCCCTTTCACCTGACAAATATCGGGCTTTTTCAAGGACAAATATGTGAGCACTATTGTGCACGTCTTTAAATAGTACAATTCATGTCACATGATCAAGTTAATTAACGTTTAATTATGACCTACGTTCCCTAAAGAAACAGTTCACTAAGAAAATGAACTGTATATTAATCATTCTTTAGAGGTTAAATCCATATATAAATAACATATATAAGCTTCCAGTCAATGTGCTAATAGACATATCTTTAAAAAGGAGGTAATATAAATCTTCTGTACAGTAAAAATTATTTTAAATTTAAATACTGTACTAATTATACACCACCCCGTCTTCTGCTAAATATTGTCCTAATTATACACCAACCCTATGTGCTGCTAAATACTGTACTAATTATACACCATTCCGTCCACTGCTAAATATTGTACTAATTAGATACCACCCCGTCTGCTGCTAAATATTCTACAAATTATACACCACCCCTGTGTGCTGCTAAATATTGTACTAATTATGAACCACCCCTATATACTGCTAAAAATTGTACTAATTATTCACCACCCCTGTATACTGCTAAGTATTGCACTAGTTGTACACCACTCCTGTCTGCTGCTAAATATTGTACTAATTATATGCCACCCCTATATGCTGCTAAATATTGTACTAATTATACACCACCCCAGCCTGCTGCTAAATATTGTCCTAATTATATACCACCCCATGTATACTGCTAAATATTGTACTAATTAAAAACCACCCCTGTCTTCTGCTAAATATTGTCCTACTTATACACAACCCCTGTATTCTACAAATTATACACCACCCCTGTCTGCTGCTAAGTATTTTGCTAATTAAACATCACCCCTGTATACTGCTAAATATTGTACTTATTAAACACCACCCCTGTATACTGCTAAATATTGTATTAATTGTACTTCGCCCCTGTCTACTGCTAAATATTGTACTAATTATACACCACTACTGTAAACTACTAAAAATTGCACTAATTGTACACCACCCCTGTATACTAACTATTGTACTAATTGTACACCACTCCTGTATACTAACTATTGTACTAATTGTACACCACTGCTGCCTGCTGCTAAATATTGTACTAATTATACACCACCTCTGTATACTGCTAAATATTGTACTAATTATACACCACCCATGCTTACCTCTAAATATTGTTCTAATTATACAGTTCCCCTCCCTGCTGCTAAATATTCTACTAATTGTACTCCACCCTTGTCTGCCTCTAAATCGTCTTCTTTCGGCTGTTCCCGTTAGGGGGTTGCATCAGCGGATCATCTGTTTCCATTTCTTCCTGTCCTCTGCATCTTGCTCTGTCACACCAACCACCTGCATTTCCTCTCACCACATCCATAAACCTTATCTTAGGCCTTCCTCTTTTCCTGTTACCTGGCAGCTTCATGCTTAGCATCTTTTTCCCAACATACTCTGCATCCCTCCTCAGCACATGTCCAAACCAATGTAATCTTGCCTTTCTGGCTATGTCTCCAAACCTTTCAACCTGGGCTGACTCTCTAATATACTTATTCCTAATCCTGTCCACCCTCGTCACACCCAGTGCAAATCTTAACATCTTTAACTCCGCCATGTCCAGCTCTGACTCCTGCCGTCAATGCCACTGTCTCCAACCCATATAACATAGCTGGTCTCACTACCCTCTTGTAGACCTTCCCTTTCACTCTTACTGGTACTCGTCTGTCACAAATTACTCCTGCCACTCTTCCCCACCCACTCCATCCTGCCTGTACTCTCTTCTTCACCTTTCTTCCACACTCACTATTACTCTGAACTGTTGATCCCAAGTATTTAAACTCATCCACCTTCACCACCTCTACTCCCTGCATCCTCACCATTCCTCTATCCTCCCTCTCATTCTCACACACATATTCTGTCTTAGTCCTGCTGAACTTCATTCCTCTTCCCTCTAGAGCATATCTCCACCTCTCCAGGGTCTCCTCCACCTGTTCCCTACTCTCACTACAGATCACAATGTCATCTGCAAACATCATAGTCCCCGGGGACGCCTGTCTGATCTTGTCTGTCAACCTGTCCATCACCATTGCAAATAAGAAAGGGCTCAGAGGTGATCCTTGATGTAATCCCACCTCCACCTTAAACTCATCTGTCATTCTCACTGCAGACCTCACCGCTGTCACACTACCCTCGTACATATCCTGTACCACTCTTACATACTTCTCTGACACTCCAGACTTCCTCATACAATACCACAACTCCTCTCTAGGCACCCTGTCATATGCTTTCTTTAAGTCCACAAAGAGACAATGCAACTCCTTCTGACCTTCTCTGTACTTCTCCATCAACACTCTCAGAGTATACATCACATCTGTAGTGCTCTTTCCTGGCATGAAATCATACTGCTGATCACTAATCATCACCTCCCTTCTTAACCTAGCTTCCACTACTCTTTTCCATAACTTCATGCTCTGACTGATCATTTTAATCCATCTGTAGTTACTGAAGCTCTGCACATCACCCTTATTCCTAAAAATCGGTACCAAAACAATTTACCTCCATTCCTCAGGCATCCTCTCACTTTCCAAGATTTCATTAAACAATCTAGTTAAAAACTCCACTGCCATTTCACCTCCATGCTTCACAGGTATGTCATCTGGACCAACAGCCTTTCCATTCTTCATCCTCTTCATAGCTATCCTTACTTCCAACTTGCTAATCCACTGCACTGCATGATTGACTATCCGCACATCATCCAACCTTCTCTCCCTCTCATTCTCTTCATTCATCATCCCCTCAAAGTACTCTTTCCATCTGCTCAACACACACTCCTCGCTTGTGAGTACATTTCCCACATTATCCTTTATCACCCTTATCTGCTGCACATCTTTACTAGCTCAGTCCCTCTGTCTAGCCAGTAGGTACAGGTCCTTTTCTCCCTCCTTAGTGTCCAACCTTTCATACAACACTTCATATGCCTTATCCTTAGCCTTCGCCACCCCTCTCTTTGCCATGCACCTCATCTCCTTATACTCCTGTCTTTCTTCTTCTTCACCAACCTCTTTCTCTGTATATTCTCCTGTACTTCCTCATTCCACCACCTTGTCTCCTTGTCCTCCTTCCTCTGTCAAGATGTCGCACCAAGCACCTTTCTAGCCATCTCCATTACTAGCCCTGCTGTAGTTACCCAGCTATTCAGTAACTCTTCACTGCCACGCAGTGCCTGTCTTAACTCTTCCCTGAACTCCACCTCACAATTACCCTTTTTCAGTTTCCACCATTTGATCCTTGGTGCTGCCCTCACACTCCTCCTCCTCTTCTTGATCACCAATGTCATCCTACAAACCACCATCCTATGCTGCCTAACTACACTTTCCGCTGCCACCACTTTACAGTCTCCAATCCGTCTGCCTCTAAATATTGTCCTAATTATACACCACCCCTGTCTGCTGCTAATTATACATCACCCCTGTATACTATTGTCCTAATTATACACCACCCCTTTCTGCAGCTAAATCTTGTTCTAATTATATGCCACCCCTGTATACTGCTAAATACTGTAATAATTATGCGACACCCCTGTGTGCTGCTAAATATTGTACTGATTATACACCACCCCTGCCTGCTGCTAAATATTGTTCTAATTATACGGCACCTATGTATACTGCTAAATATTGTACTAATTATATACCACCCCTGTCTGCTGCTAAATATTGTACTAGTTATACGCCACCCCTGTGTGCTGCTAAATATTGTACTAATTATAAGCCACCCCTGTGTACTGCTAAATATTGTCTTCATTATACACCACCCCTGTAAACTGTTAAATATTGTAGTAATTGTACACCACCACTGCCTGCTACTATATATTGTACTAATTGTACACCACCCCTGTCTATGCTAAATATTTTACTAATTATACACCACCCCTGTCTGCTGATAAATATTGTCCTAATTATCCACCACCCCTGTCTGCTGGTAAATATTGTACTAATTACACACCACCCATGTGTGTTGCTAAATATTCTTCTAATTATAAATCTCCCTTAACTGCTGCTAAATATTGTACTAATTATACACCACCCCAGTGTGCTGCTAAATATTGTACAAATTATACACCGCCCTGTCTACTGCTACATATTGTACTAATTATATACCACCCATGTTTACTGCTAAATATTGTACTAATTATACACCACCCTGTCTACTGCTAAATATTGTACAAATTATATACCACCCCTGTATACTGCTAAATATTGTACTAATTATACGCCACCCCTGCCTGCTGCTAAATGTTGTCCTAATTATAAATCACACCTGCCTGCTGCTAAATATTGTACTAATTATACACCACCCCAGTCTGCTGCTAAATATTGTAGTAATTATACACCATCCACGTATACTGTCAAATATTGTACTACTTTTACACCAACCCTGTCTGCTGCTAAATACTGTCCTTATTATACACCACCCTTTATGCTGCTAAATATTAAACTAATTAAACCCCACCCCTGTATGCTGCTAAATATTGTACTAACTTTACACCACCCCTGTATACTGCTAAATATTGTACTAATTATACACCACCCAAGTCTACTGCTAAATATTATACTAATTAAACACCACCCCTGTATACTGCTAAATATTGTACTAACTGTACACCACCCCTGTATGCTGCTATTATACAACACTCCTGCCTGCTGCTAGATATTGTACTAATTATACACCACCTATGTATACTGCTAAATATTGTACTAATTATACATCACTCCTGTTTGCTTCTAAATATTGTACTAATTATACACCACCTATGTATACTGCTAAATATTGTACAAAGTATACACTACCCATGTCTACTGCTAAATATTGTACTAATTATACACCACCCATGCTTACCTCTAAATATTGTTCTAATTATACAACACCCGTCTGCTGCTAAATATTATAATAATTATACACCACCCATGTATACTGGCATTCTCCTAATTATACAGCACCCCTTTCTGCTGCTAAACATTGTACTAATTCTACACCACCCCTGTCTGTTAGTAAATATTCCAATTATATGCCATCCCTGTATACTGGTAAATATTGTTCTAATTAAACAGCACCCCATCTGTTGCTAAACATTGTACTAATTATACACCACCCCGTCTACTGCTAAATATTGTACCAATTATATATCACCCCTGTCTGCGGCTAAATATTGTACAAATTATACACCATCCCTGTGTACTGCTAAATACTGTACTAATTAAACAACACCCCTGTCATCTGCTAAATATTGTCCTAATTATACACTACCCCTTTCTGCTGCTAAATATTGTGCTAATTATACACCACCGCCTGTATACTGCTAAATATTGCACTAATTTTACACAACTGTATGCTGCTAAATATTGCACTAACATCATCCTTGTACTAATTATACACCACCCATGTATACTGCTATATATTGCACTAATCATACACCACCCCTGTCTGCTTCTAAATATTGTCCTAATTATACACCCCTGTAAAATGCTAAATGTTGTGCTAATTATACGTCACCCCTGTGTGCTGCCAAATATTGTCTTAATTTTACACCACCTGTCTGCTACTAAATACTGTACTAATTATACACCACCCCTGTCTGCAGCTAAATATTGTACTAATTATATACGACCCCTGTATACTGCTAAATATTGTACTAAATATGAACAACCCCAGTATACTGATAAATACTGTACTAATTATACACCACCCCTGTCTGCTGCTAAATACTGTACTAATTATACACCATCCCATTTGCTAAATATTGTACTAATTATACACCACCCCCTCTGCTGTTAAATATTGTACTAATTATATACCACCCATGTATACTGCTAAATATTGTACTAATTATACACCACCCCTGTGTACTGCTAAATATTGTACTAATTATACACACCCCCATCTACTGCTAAATGTTGTACTAATTATAGTCCACCCCTGTGTACTGCTAAATATTGTTCTAATTATAAAACACCCCTTTCTACTGCTAAATATTCTACTAATTATATACCACCGCTGTAAACTGCTAAATATTGTACTAATTGTACGCCACCCCTGTCTACTGCTAAATATTGTTTTAATTATACACTACCCCTGTATACTGCTAAATATTGTAGTAATTATACACCACCACTGTGTGCTGCTAAATATTGTCCTAATTATACACCACCCGTCTGCTGCTAAATGTTGTACTAATTATACACCACCCCATATTGTACTAATTATACACCTCCCCTGTGTACTGCTAAATATTGTACTTATTATACACCATCACTATATACTGCTAAATATTGTACTAACTGTACACCACCCTGTTTGCTGCTAAATGTTGTCCTAATTATACATCATCTCTGCCAGCTGCTAAATATTGTACTAATTGTGCACCTCCCCCACCTGCTGCTAAATATTGTACTAATTATACACCACCCATGTATACTGCTAAATATTGTACTAATTATACACCACCCCTGTCTGCCGCTAAATATTGTCCTCATATACGCCACCCCTTATGTTGCTAAGTATTAAACTAATTATACCCCACCCCTGTATACTGCTAAATATTGTACAAATTGTACACTACCCCTGTCTACTGCTAAATATTGTACTAATTATACACCACCTCTTTATACTGCTAAATATTGTACTAATTATACACCACCCATGCTTACCTCTAAATATTGGTCTAATTATATACTACCCCTCCCTGCTGCTAAATATTCTACTAATTGTACACCACCTCTATCTGCTTCTAAATCTTCTTCTTCTTTCAGTTGCTCCCGTTAGGGGTCGCCACAGCAGATCATCTGTTTCCATTTCTTCCTGTCCTCTGCATTTTGCTCTGGCACACTAACCACCTGCATTTCCTCTCTCACCACATCCATAAATTTTATCTTAGGCCTTCCTTTTTTCCTGTTACCTGGCAGCTTCATCCTTAGCATCTTTCCCAACATACTCTGCATCCCTCCTCAGCACATGTCCAAACCAACATAATCTTGCCTCTCTGGATTTGTCTGCAAACCTTCCAACCTGGGCTGACCCTCTAATATACTTATTCCTAATCCTGTCCAACCTCATCACACCCAGTGCAAATCTTAACATCTTTAACTCTGCCACGTCCAGCTCTGTCTCCTGCCTTTTTGTCAATGCCACTGTCTCCAACCCATATATCAGCTGGTCTCACTGCCCTTTTGTAGACCTTCCCTTTCACTCTTACTGGTACTCGTCTGTCAGAAATCACTCCTGGCACTCTTCCCCACCCACTCCATCCTGCCTGTACTCTCTTCACCTCTCTTCCACACTCACCATTACTCTGAACTGTTGATCCCAAGTATTTAAACTCATCCACCTTCACCACCTCTACTCCCTGCATCCTCACCATTCCTCTATCCTTCCTCTCATTCACACACATATATTCTGTCTTAGTCCTGCTCACATTCATTCCTCTTCTCTCTAGAGCATACCTCCATCTCTTCAGGGTCTCCTCCACCTGTTCCCTACTCTCACTACAGATCACAATGTCATCTGCAAATATCATAGACCACGGGCACTCCTGTATGATCTTGTCTGTCAACCTGTCCATCACCACTGCAAATAAGAAAGGGCTCAGAGCTGATCCTTGATGTAATCCCACCTCCACCTTAAACGCATCCGTTACTCCCACTGCAGACCTCACCGCTGTCACACTATCTTCGTACATATCCTGTACCACTTTTACATACTTCTCTGACACTCCAGACTTCCTTATACAATACCACAACTCCTCTCTAGGCACCCTGTCATATGCTTTCTCTAAGTCCACAAAGACACAATGCATCTCCTTCTGACCTTCTCTGTACTTCTCCATCAACACTCTCAGAGCAAACATTGCACCTGCAGTGCTCTTTCCTGGCATGAAACCATACTGCTGATCACTAATCATCACCCCCCTTCTTAACCTAGCTTCTACTACTCTTTCCCATAATTTCATGCTGTGACCGATCAGTTTTATCCCTCTGTAGTTACTACAGCTCTGCACATCACCCTTATTCTTAAAAATCGGTACCAAAACCCTTTTTCTCCATTCCTCAGGCATCCTTCATTTTCTAAGATTTCATTAAACAATCTAGTTAAAAACTCCACTGCCATTTCACCTCCATGCTTCCACAGGTATATCATCTGGACCAACAGCCTTTCCATTCTTCATCCTCTTCATAGCTATCCTTACTTCCACCTTGCTAATCCACTGCACTGCATGATTCACTATCTGCACATCATCCAACCTTCTCTCCCTCTCATTCTCTTCATTCATCAACCCCTCAAAGTACTCTTTCCATCTGCTCAACACACACTCCTTGCTTGTGAGTATGTTTCCCTCATTATCCTTTATCACCTTTACCTGCTGCACATCTTTATTAGCTCGGTCCCTCTGTCTAGCCAATCGGTACAGGTCCTTTTCTCCCTCCTTAGTGTCCAACCTTTCATACAACTCTTCATACGCCTTATACTTAGCTTTCGCCACCCCTCTCTTTGCCATGCACCTCATCTCCTTATACTCATGTCTACTTTCTTCTTCTTCGCCATCCTCTTTCTCTGTATACTCTCCTGTACTTAATTATTCCACCGCCAGGTCTCCTTGTCTTCCTTCCTATGTCCAGATGTCACACCAAGAACCTTTCTAGCCATCTCCCTTACTAGCTCTGCTGTAGTTACCCAGCTATTTGGTAACTCTTCACTGCCACCCAGTGCCTGTCTTAACTCTTCCCTGAAATCCACCTCACAATTACCCTTTTTCAATTTCCACCATTTGATCCTTGGTGCTGCCCTCACACTCCTCCTCCTCTTCTTGATCACCAATGTCATCCTACAAACCACCATCCTATGCTGCCTAACTATACTTTCCACTGCCACCACTTCACAGTCTCCAATCTGTCTGCCTCTAAATATTGTCCTAATTATACACCACCCGTGTATACTGCTATTGTCCTAATTATATACCACCCCTTTCTGCTGCTAAACATTGTACTAATTATACACCACCCCTGTGTGCTGCTAAATTGTGTTCTAATTATACGCCACCCCTGTATACTGCTTTTGTACTAATTATGCACCACCCCTGTGTGCTGCTAAATACTGTACTGCTTATGCACCACCCCTGTCTGCTGCTAAATATTGTTCTTATTATATGCCACCCCTGTATACTGCTAAATATTGTACTAATTATATGCCACCCCTGTATACTGCTAAATATTGTACTAATTATATACCACCCCTGTACTAATTATATGCCACCCCTGTATACTGCTAAATATTGTACTAATTATATACCACCCCTGTCTGCTGCTAAATATTGTACTAGTTATACGCCACCCCTGTGTACTGCTAAATATTGTACTAATTATAAGCCACCCCTAAGTACTGCTAAATATTGTCCTAATTATATACCAACCCTGTAAACTGTTAAATATTATAGTAATTGTACATCACTGTCTGCTGCTAAATATTGTACTAATTGTACACCACCCCGTCTATGCTAAATATTTTACTAATTATACACCACTCCTGTCAGCTGCTAAATATTGTACTAATTATACACCACCCCGTCTGCTGCTAAATATTGTCCTAATTATACACCACCACTGTATATTGCTAAATACTCAACTAATTATACACTATCCCTATATACTGCTAAATATTGTAATAATTATACACCACCCCTGTGTGCCGTTAAATATTGTACTAATTATACACCACCCCTGTCTACTGCTAAATATTGTCGTAATTATACACCACACCTGTCTGCTGCTAAATATTGTCCTAATTATACACCACGCCTGTTTGCTGCTAAATACTGTCCTAATTGTACACTACACCTGCATACTGCTAAATATTGTACTAATAATACACCACCCCTGCCTGCTGTTAAATTTTCTACTAATTATACACCACCCGTGTGTGCTGCTATATATTGTACTAATTATGCAGCACCCCTGTATACTGCTAAATATTGTACTAATTATACACCACCCCTGTGTGCTGCTAAATATTGTACTAATTATACACCACCCTAGCCTGCTGCTAAATATTACCCTAATTATGCAGCACCCCTGTATACTGCTAAATATTGTACTAATAATACACCACCCCTGCCTGCTGCAAAATTTTCTACTAATTATACACCACCCGTGTGTGCTGCTATATATTGTATTAATTATGCAGCACCCCTGTATACTGCTAAATATTGTACTAATTATACACCACCCCTGTGTGCTGCTAAATATTGTACTAATTATACACCACCCCAGCCTGCTGCTAAATATTGTCCTAATTATGCAGCACCCCTTGTATATTGCTAGATATTGCACTAATTATACACCACACTCGTCTGCTGCTAAATACTGAACTAATTAACTCCACCCCTGTATAATGCTAAATATTGTACTAATTATACACCACCCCTGTATACTGCTAAATATTTCACTAATTATACACCACCCCTGTGTTCTGCTAAATATTGTACTAATTAAACACCACCCCTCTGTAATGCCAAATATTGTACTAAATATATACCACCCCTGTGTGCTACTAAATATTGTACTAATTATACAACACCCCTGTATACTGCTAAACATTTTACTTATTAGGACTAAAAACGACTGATATACTTAGCTTTGTGCAATCAAAGTGAATCTTTTTATGTTGGTAAGATGGAGAGACACTAAAACAATGCATTTATGAGCACATATACAACATAGGGAAACAAAATCCTAGTAACACCTTAGCCAGACATGTCAGTAGCAACCCAGGACACACTTTTTCATTTGTGGTTATAGAACAACTTCTCACAGACATTCGGGGTGGCCCTTGGTCATTGCTGTTGAAAGAAAAGGAACTTGACTGGCAGCTGATTTTGAATGCTTTCAGCTACCCAGGATTAAATGACAACTGTAATGTGAAATGTCTTTTAAAACTTTAATCTTTAGAAAGATGATTTTTTAACTATAGGTTTACATAGCTACTTATGCATGTAAATATTTAAACTTTTTTGTTTCATATATATATATATATATATATATATATATACATATTTTTTTTTTTTCTTTTTTATATACATATATTTAAAAGTTTTGTCTTTTTAACAGAAATGGGAAGTGATGTCATGTATTTTTTACTGTTTAAAATATGTAATTTCCTATTTTCCTTGTCTGATGAAGTTCGCTAATCATTAAGCAGTTTGTTTATTGGACTTGCTGATTCTGACTCTCTTTTTTGTTTTTTTTTACAAGTTTTTCTAGTTGTGTATTTGTTTTACATTTGGTTTGCCTGTCTTGGAGATGGCTGGAGAAACAATTCCATTATCACAGTCTTTGCTCTTCCCTATTGCTTCCCAGGTAGGGGAGGATATGAGCATTGGAACTTTAACTCAACTTATTTTACAACTGTCTAACAGAGTGGACAATTTATCTAAATGTTTGATTAATGGACTACTTCCTAATTCAGGAGGGTCAAACAACGGGCAACAGCCAGTTCTGAATCTAAATCATACTGTTGGTATCACTGGTCCCCCTATTTCAACAGCTTCTTTGGTTTGTTCGGGTCGGATGTCAGAGACTTCTGTTTCAATGGAAACAAGCGTAATGGACATGGGGAATGTAAATAAGGCTACTCCTGACATGAGAGGGTTGAACAATACATCTTCTTCTAACATTATGGCTTCCTCTGACACTAGAATCTCTAATGCTTTAAATATGAATGGAACTGAGGTGTGGAACAACAGTACAATGATTTCTAATGTTCCCTTGATTACAGACATCCCTTTCTGAATGAAATGCTGAACAAACCACTGCACTTGTGTGCAAATGGCAGTTTTACTAATGACACTGTGCTTCAAGACAGACTCTGGTACTGTTGACCACCATTTTTCCATTATTGATAACTTAAAAAAATTGACATTAAATTACTTAAATGTAAGAAATTACAGCTGGAAGTTGTCTACCTTCGGGAATGTTTACAAAGAAAACAAATTCCCAAAGGGTTAAGACAATGGAGATATCCAACGGGGTTGGTCAGAAATTCTTAATTTCACTGTGAATTGTTGCATCTTTTTGACAAACAGGGCTTCCAGTTTCTAGAATTGTTAATTAAAGATTATGGCAGCCAAACTGAGAGGTTAACTGTTGATTTGGACAACTTAGAGAAGAGTATTAAATCTGATCCTGACTTTTTAAGATACAAATTTGATTTTTGTTGGATTTTTAACAGTATTGACAACAGCTTAATTAGATTAACAGAGACAAAAATCAAAAAAATGGCCAGAGATGAGAGACTATGAGAATGGCACTGCTTACCCCCCACTCCCACTTTCTCAAGGTACTAACATTGTTATTAACACTAATGGGTCTACATTTGCTGAGGTCCCCAATTCTGAAGTAGCAGGACAGACAGTAGTTCCAGGTCCTCTAAAACCACCAAGACACAGTGAACGCATTCATGACAGGGAGACACAACAAACTCTCCCTGAATCCCAGGATTTTTCCAATTAAGGGAGGAACAGCCAGTCCCATGTGGGGGGAGGTCAATGCCAAAATCATCATCAGAGAAGACAGAATTGTCAGGGGCAATAACTGTAGCATATGATAACAGTATAAGTTCAGTTGACTCTATCTTTTACCCCATTATTGTTGCTAACTCTATTGGGGACTTCAATGTATATAACATTTCTTTGTATGAAGTGTCTCAAAGCCTTGTGGATGTTGTTTCAAAAGGTTTAACCTTTGTACCCAGCAGGGGTACAAATTTAGCTAAAACCCTTATTAATTTAAAATTGTTTTTATGTAAATTAAATCTGAAACTACTTTTTGGTAGTTGCAGTTTAAACAGTGATGAATTTAAGGTTTCTAGCATTTTCAATCCACCATTACAACCCACCTTGATGTTTTTTTAAGAGAATGTGTGAATTTGATTTTCAACACGCCTTGAATAATTTTAACAGCTCTATAAAAGGAGGTATTTCTAACTTAAATATGCATGAATGTCAAATGCTGGATTCTTTGAGAACACACAACATTCAGGTAATGAAACCTGACAAAGGGAGTGGGTTGGTATTTATGGATGAGCAAGATTATAATAGGAGAGTGACATGCTTATTAGAAGCTGACTCTTACACCAAAGTATCTTTAAATGAAGTTAATGGGACCCAACAGAGAATAAGATCTTTACTTAATGATCTGTTCATCGAGGGCACAGTTAACATTGACACTTATAACTATTTATATATGCCAGCACCTAAGATACCTTGTTTTTATTGCTCTTCCTAAAATTCATAAGGATATTTACAACCCACCCCTTTGCCCGATTGTCAATGGCTGAAATTCAATAACTTATGCTTCTGCTAAATTTGTTGATACAAAGTTAAAAAAGTTTTTGGAAACTGAATCTCAGATTTGCTGAGATTCTTGGGTCTTGATTGGGTGAGGGAATTTCTTGTTAGTAAAAATGCCAGTATGAAAGAAATGTACTTAATAGAGTTTCTTCTAGATATAGTATTATCTAACAACTTTTTCTTGTTTAACAGCGTTTATTTACAGAAGTCAGGGGTGGCGATGGGGTCCCCATGTGGTGGGAGCTTTGCAAACGGTGTACTTGCTTTTTAAGAAAGAAACCATTTATTTAAATGTGATCTGTTTCAACAAGTAAAATGGTATACCCGTTATTTGGATGATATATTTATTTTATCTGAAGATGATCAGTCAGGTGCAGAAGTATTTGTGAATTATATTTCCACCCTAACAGATTTTTTTGAAATTCACTTTTCAATTTAGTACCGACACCATTTCATTTTTGGATGTCCTTATTGAAAAATACATCAGTAATAAGAGATATCTGGCAAGTGTATATAGGAAACCTACATATTTAAACAGTTTTTTTTTTGCATTATGAAAGCTCCCACCCTTACCATCAGAAAAAAGCCGTTGTAAAAGGCCAGTTAGTTAGAGCAGCCAGGATGTCTCCTCTAGAAACCTCCTTTGTTTTGGAATGCAATTTACTAAAAGAAATATTTTTGAAAAGATCTTACCCTGTCTCTCTAGTAGATAATTTAATGATGGAAGTTGCACATAAAAGAAGGAAAGGAGTCCTTAAACCAATTTTGGTTAGTAGTTCGAGGTCAGAAGGTTCAACTAATAATTTTCTCCCAACAACTGAAGAAGTCACTCTAAATGTATCTGTTGACTTCAATAGAAGTTTAATTACCCCTTTTTCTGTCAATGCACTCACTTTAAAAGGGATTATTGTGAAAAACTGGGACTTGATTCTGGCTGATACTTCTGTTTGTTTAAAGTTGGGTGAGAGACCATGGGTAGCTTTTAAAAGAGGCTGAAACTTAAAAGCCTTACTTGAAAGACCTAATAAAAAATATGTTAACAGTCCCGGGATGTATAAATGTGGCAGATGCCATTTTTGCAAGTAAATTAAAGTTGGTAAAAGAATAACTGTCAACAAACATCAATTGAACATAACAAGTGGGTTCAACTATGAAACAAAAGGACTAATATACTTAGCTTTGTGCGATAAATGCAAATGTTTTTATGTTGGTAAGATGGAGAGACACTAAAACAATGCATTTATGAGCACATATACAACATAGGGAAACAACATCCTACTAATGCCTTAGCTAGACATGTCAGTAGCAACCCAGGGCACACTTTTTCATTTGTGGTTATAGAATAACTTCTCACAGACATTCGGGGTGGCCCTTGGTCTTTGCTGTTGGAAGAAAAAGAACTTAACTGGCAGCTGGTTTTCAATGCTTTCAGCTACCCAGGATTAAATGACAACTGTAATGTGAAATGTCTTTTAAAACTTAAATCTTTAAAAAGATGACTTTTAACTATAGGTTTACATAGCTATTTATGCATATAAATATTTAAACTTTTTTCTCATTCATATATATATATATAAATATATATATATTTTTTTATACATATATTTAAAAGTGTTATGTCTTTTTAACACATATGGGAAGTGATGTCATGTATATTTTACTATTTAAAATATGTAATTTCCTATTTTCCTTGTCTGATGAAGTTTGCTTATTAGTGACAGACGAAAGCGCTAACCATTAAACAGTTTGTTGGACTTGCTGATTCTGCCTCTGTTTTTTGTTTTTTGGAAGTTTTTCTAGTTGTGAATTTGTTTTACATTTGGTTTGCTGCTAAATATTCTACTAATTATGCACCACCCCATCCACTGCTAAATATTATAATAATTATACACCACCCCTGTATACTGCTAAATATTGGACTAATTGTACAAAACCCCTGCCTGCTGCTAAATATTGTCTTCATTATACGCCGTCCCTGCCTGTTGCTAAATATTGCCCTAATTATACACCATCCCTGTCTGCTGCTAAATATTGTACTAATTATATACCACCCGTGTCAACTGATAAATATTGTACTAATTATATGCCAGCCCCTTCTGCTGCTAAATATTATACTAAATATACACCACCCCGTATACATAAATATTGTACTAATTAAACACCACCACTTTCTTCCGATAAATATTGTCCTAAAATTACACCACTCCTGTCTTCTGCTAAGTATTGTCCTAAGAATACACCACCCATGTTTGCTGCTAATTATTGTACTAATATGCCACCCCTGTCTGCTGCTAAATATTGTCCTAATTATACACCACCCTTAACAGCCACTAAATATTGTACTAATTATACACCAACCCTGTCTGCTTCTAAATATTGTACTAATTGTACACCACCCCTGTATACTGCTAAATATTGCACTAATTATATGCCACCCATGTCTACTGCAAAAATATTGTACTAATTATATGCCGCCCCTGTGTGCTGCTAAATATTGTACTAATTATACACCAACCCTGTCTGCTTCTAAATATTGTACTAATTATACACCACTCCTATGTGCTACTAAATATTGTACTAACTATATACCACCCCTGTAAACTGCTAAGTATTGTATTAATTATACACCACCCCATCTCCTGCTAAATATTATACTAATTATGCACCACCCCTGTCTGCTGCCAAATATTTTACTAATTATACACCACCCCTCTCTGCTGCTAAATACTGTACTAATTATGCACCACCCATGTATACTGCAAAATACTGTACTAAGTATACACCACCCCTATACGCTGCTAAATATTGTACTAATTATGCACCACCCCTCTATACTGCTAAATGTTGTACTAATATTACACCATCCCTGTATACTGCTAAATATTGTTCTAATTATACATCAGCCCTGCCTGCTGCTAAATATTGTAGTAATTATACACCACCCCTGTCTGCTGCTAAATATTTTACTAATTATATACCACCCCTGTCTGCTGCTAAATATTGTACTATTTATACACCACACCTGTATATTGCTGAATATAGTAACATTTTATGCCACACCTTTCTGCTGCTAAATAGTGTACTAATTAGATGCCACCCATGTCTACTGCTAAATACCATTCTAATTATAAAACACCCCTGTATACTGCTAAATATTGTACTAATTGTACACTACCCCTGTCTGCTGCCAAATATTGTACTAATTATACACCACCTATGTATACTGCTAAATATTGTATTAATCATTTACCACTCCTCTCTACTGTTAAATATTGTACTAATTATACACCACCCCTGTCTGCTGCTAAATATTTTACTAATTATACACCACCCCTTTCGGCTGCTAAATATTGTACTATTTATACACCACCCCTGCATACTGCTAAATATTGTACTAATTGTACACCACCCATCTGCTGCCAAATATTGTACTAATTATACACCACCTCTGTATATTGCTAAATATTATATTAATCATTTACAGCTCCTCTCTGCTGCTAAATATTGTACTAATTATACACCACCCCTGTTTGCTGGTAAATGTTATACTAATTATATACCACCCCTTTATACTGCTAACTATTGTACTAATTATACAACATCTTTGCCTGCTGCTAAATATTGTCCTAATTATACACCACCCATCTCTACTGCTAAATATTGTGCTAATTATATGCCACCCTATGTGTTGCTAAATGTTGTACTAATTATACCCCACCCCTGTCTGCTGCTAAATATTATACTTACTATAAATCACCTCTATATTCTGCTAAATATTGTATTAATTACTTAGCGCTCCTGTCTGCTGCTAAATATTGTATAAATTATACACCACCCCTGTATACTGCTAAATATTGTACTGATTACACGCCACCTCTGTGTGCTATGAAATATTGTACTAATTATACAATTTCCCTGTCTGCTGCTAAATATTGTACCAATTATACACGACCCTTGTCTGCTGCTAAATATTGTTCTAATTATACATGACCCTTGTCTGCTGCTAAATATTGTTCTAATTATATGCCACCCCTGTATACTGCTAAATATTGCACTAATTGTACACCACCCCTGTATACTGCTAAATATTGCACTAATTATACACCAACCCTGTCTGTTGCTAAATATTGTTATAATTATACACTACCCCTGTCGTCTGCTAAATATTGTACTAATTATATGCCATCCCTTTCTGCTGCTAAATATTATATTAATTATACACCACCCCTGTGTGCTGCTAAATATTGTACTACTTATACACCACCCCTATATACTGCTAAATATTTTAGTAATTATACACCACCACTGCCTGCTGCTAAATATTGTACTAATTGTACACCACGCCTGTCTGCTGCTAAATATTGTACTAATTGTACACCATGCCTGTCTGCTGCTAAATATTGTTCTAATTATACACCACCCCGTCTGCTACTAAATATTGCCCTAATTATACACCACCCCTTTCTGCTGCTAAATATTGTACGAATTATATACCACCTCCATATACTGCTAAATATTGTACTAATGTAAACTGCTAAATATTATACTAATTATACACCACCCCTGTCGTTTGCTAAATATTGTACTAATTTTACCCCACCCCTGTCTAATGCTAAATATTGTACTAATTGTACACCACCCCTGTATACTGCTAAATACTGTACAAATTATACGCCACACCTGTATACTGCTAAATATTGTACAAATTGTACTTCACCCCATGTGCTGCTAAATATTGTACTAATTATGCACCACCGCTGTCTGCTGCTAAATATTGTACTAATTATATGCCATCTCTGTGTGCTGCTAAATATTCTACTAATTATACACCACCTCGTCTGCTGCTAAATATTGTATTAATTATACACCACCCCTGTATACTGTTAAATATTGCACTAATTGTACACCACCCTATAAACTGCTAAATATTGTACTAATTGTACACCACCCCTGTATACTGCTAAATATTGTACTAATTATACACCACCCCTGTTTACCTCTAAATATTGTTCTAATTATACACCACCCTTCCCTGCTGCTAAATATTCTAATTATACACCACCCCTATCTGCATCTAAATATTGTCCTAATTATACACCACCCCTGTCACCTGCTAAATGTTATACTAATTATACACCACCCTGTCTTCTGCTAAATATTCTAATTATGAACCACCCCTGTGTCCTGCTAAATATTGTACTAATTATGGACCACCCCTATATACTGCTAAATATTGTACTAATTATATGCCACCCCTGTCGGCTGCTAAAAATTGTAATAATTATATACCATCCCTGTATACTGCTAAATATTGTACTTATTATGCACCACACCTGTATACTGCTAAATATTGTACTAATTATGCACCACCCCTGTAAACTGCTAAATATTCTACTAATTATACACCACCCCTGTATACTGCTAAATAATGTAGTAATTATGCACAACCCCTGTATACAACTAAATATTCTAATTATATGCCACCCCTGTCTACTACAAAAAATATTGTACTAATTATACACTACCACTATGTGCTGCTAAATATTGTCCTAATTATACACCATACCTTTCTGCTGCTAAATATTGTACTAATTATACACCACCCCTGTATACTGCTAAATATTATACTAATTATGCACCACCCCTGTATACTGCTAAATATTGTACTAATTATGCACCACTCCTATATAAAAGTGTTGTATTAATTATACACCACCCCGTCTGCTGCTAAATATTTTAGTAATTATACACCACCCCTGTCTGCTGTTAAACATTTATTAATTATACACCACTCCTGTCTGCTGTTAAACATTTATTAATTATACACCACTCCTGTCTGCTGCTAAATATTGTACTAATTATACACCACCCATGTCTACTGCTAAATACTGTCCTAATTATACACCACCCCTATATACTGCTAAATATTGTAGTAATTGTATAACACCACTGTGTGCTGCCAAATATTGTACTAATTATTCACCACCCCTGTAAACTGCTAAATATTTTTCTGATTATACATCACCTCTGCCTGTTGCTAAATATTGTTCTAATTATATACCACCCATGTCTGTTTCTAAATACTGTACTAATTATACGCCACCCCTGTATACTAAGTATTGTATTATTTATACACCACCCCGTCTGCTGCTAAATATTTTACTAATTATATACTACCCCTGTCTGCTGCTAAACATTTTACTAATTATACACCATTCCTGTCTGCTGCTAAATATTGTAATATTTATACATCACCCCTGTATATTGCTAAATATAGTACTAATTTTATGCAACACCTTTCTGCTGCAAAATATTGTACTAATTAAATGCCACCCATGTCTACTGCTAAATACTGTCATAATTATACACCACTCCTGTATACTGATAAATATTGTACTAATTGTACACCACCTCTGTATACCGCTAAATATTTTATTAATTATAAACCACCCCTGTCTGCTGCTAAATATTGTACTAATTATACACCACCCATCTGCTGCTAAATATTGTTCTAATTATACACCACCCCTGTGTACATCTAAATATTTCACTAATTGTACACCACCCCTGCATACTGCCAAATATTGTACTAACTATACAACACTTTTGTATACTAAGTATTGTACTAATTATACACCACCCCTGTCTTCTGCTAAATATTGTACTAATTATACACCACCCCTTTCTGCTGCTAATTATACTAATTATACACCACCCTTGTGTGCTGCTAAATATTGTACTAATAACACATCACCCCTGTAGTCTGCTAAATATTGTACTAATTATATACCACCCCTGTATGTTGCTAAATATTGTACTAATCATACACCACCCCTGTCTGCTACTAAATATTGTACTAATTATACATCACCCCTCCCGGCTGCTAAATATTGTACTTATTATATACCACCTGTGTATACTGGTAAATATTGTACACCACTCCTTTCTCCTGCTAAATATTGTACTAATCATACACCACCACTGTATACTGCAAAATATTGTACTAATTATACACCAGCCCTGTCTGATACTAAATACTATACTAATTATACGCCACTCATGTTTGCTGCTAAATATTGTACTAATTATACACCACCCCTGTGTACTGCTAAATATTGCACTAATTATACACCACCCCTGTCTTCTACTAAATATTGTACTAATTATACACCACCCCTGTCTGCTGCTAAATATTGTCCTAATTATATGCCACCCCTGTATGCTGCTAAATATTAAACTAATTATACCCCACCCCGGTATACTGCTAAATATTGTAGTAATTGTACACCACCCCTGTATACTGCTATATATTGTACTAACTGCACACCACCCCTGTCTTCTGCTAAATATTGTACTAATTATATATCTCCCCTTTTTACTGCTAAATATTTTACTAATTATACACCACCCCTGCCTGCTGCTAAATATTGTACTAATTATACACAACCCCGTCTGCTGCTAAATATTGCACTAATTATACACCACCCCTGTCTGCTGCTAAATATTGTACTAATTATAGGGGCTATATTAGATACCGAATGCTTAAAAAGTGAACTGTGATTAATCGACCCTATGTAAGCAAAAGCTTAGAATGTAAAAAAAAATAAATAAAAAACAAAACACTTTAAACATAACATTAAGTGGGGGGCTTCGACCCTCCCCCACCCACCTATTTAAATATACCAACTCTGAGACTGTATTACAGTGCCGAAAACAGCAAAGTAACAAAGCGGCCAAGTGAATTCTTTCTCAGGGAAAGAATTTGCTTAAAAGCCGCTTCGATATTTTGCTGTTTCAGTCTTTTAAGTTTGACCAAGATGCATTTGAAAGAATGTGTCTTTGATCTTCTAATAGGAACGCTAATTATACACCACCTCTGTATGCTGCTAAATATTGTACTAACTGTACACCACCCCAGTGTGCTGCTAAATATTGTACTAATTATACACCACATCTGCTGCTAAATATTGTAGTAATTATACACCATCCCAGTGTGCCGCTAAATTTCATATGAATTATACACCTCCCATGTATACTGCTAAATATTGGCCTAGCTATACACTACCCCTGTATACTGCTAAATATTGTACGAATTATATACCACCATTGTGTGATGCTAAATATTGTACTAATTATACACCACCCATACCTGCTGCTAAATATTGTGCTAATTATACACCACCCCTATATGCCTCTAAATATTGTTCTAATTATACACCACCCCTGCCTGCTGCTAAATAGTGTACTAATTTTACACCACCCCTGTATACTGCTAAATATTGTACAAATTATTCACCACCCCTGTATACTGCTAAATACTGCACTAATTATAAACCACTCCTGTCTGCTACTAAATATTGTACTAATTATATACCACTCCTGCCTGCTGCTAAATATTGTGCTAATTATACACCACCTCTGTATACTGATAAATATTGTACTAATTGTACACCACTCCTGTCTGCTACTAAATACTGTACTAATTATACACCACCCTTGTATACTGCTAAATATTGTACTAATTATACACCACCCCTGTATACTGCTAAATATTTTACTAACTGTACTCCACTCCTGTCTGCTGCAAAATATTGAACTAATAATACACCACCCCTGTATACTGCTAACTATTGTACTGATTATACACCATCCTTGTCTGCTCCTAAATATTGCACTAAATATACACCACCCCTGTGTGCTGCTAAATATTGTACTAATTATATACCACCCCTGTATACTTCTTAATATTGTAGTAATTGTGCACCACCCCTGTATACTGCTAAATATTGTGCAAGCTGTACTTAACCCTTGTCTGCTGCTAAATATTGTACTAAGTATTCACCACCCCTGTATATTGCTAAATATTGTACTAATTGTACACAACCGCTGTATACTGCTAACTATTGTACTAATTATACACCACCCCTGCCTGCTTCTAAATATTGTACTAATTATACACCACCTCTGTATACTGCTAAATATTGTACTAATTATACACCACGCCTGTTTACCTCTCAATATTGTTTTAATTATACATCACCCCTGTCTGCTGCTAAATATTCTACTAATTATACACCACCCCTGTCTGCCTCTAAATATTGTCCTAATTATACACCACCACTGTCTGCTGCTAAATGTTATACTAATTATACACCAACCCTATGTGCTGCTAAATAATACACTAATTACACGCCACCCCTGTCGGCTGCTAAATGTTGTAGTAATTATATACCACCCCCATCTGCTGGTAAATATTTTACTGATTATGTACCACCCCTGTATAATTCTAAATACAGTACTAATTATGCACCACCCCTGTACACTGCTAAATACTGTACTAATTATACACCACCCCTGTCTGGTGCTAAATATTGTACTAATTATATACCACCCCTGTATACTTCTTAATATTGTAGTAATTGTGCACCACCCCTGTATACTGCTAAATATTGTACTAAATGTACACTACCCCTGTATACTGCTAAATATTGTACTAATTATACACCACCATTGTCTGCTACTGAATATTGTACTAATTATACCCCACCCCTGTATACTGCTAAATGTTGTACTAATTGTACACCACCCCTGTATACTGCAAAATATTGTACTAATTGTACACCACCCCTGTATACTGCTAAATACTGTACTAAATTATACACCAACCCTGCATACTGCTAAATATTTTAGTAATAATACCCCATCCCTGTCTGCTGCTTAGTATTGTCCTAATTATACACCACCCGTGTGCTGCTAAATACTGTACTAATTATACACCACCCCTGTATACTGCTAAATACTGCACTAATTGTACACCACCGTCTCCTGCTAAATATTATACTAATTATACACCATCCCTTTCTGCTGCTAAATATGGTCATAATTACACACCACCCCTGTCTGCACCTAAATATTGTGCTAACTATATGCCACCACTGTCTACTGCTAAATATTATACTAATTATACACCACCCCTGTATACTGCTGAATATTGCACTAATTATACACCACAACTGTCTGCTGCTAAATATTGTACTAATTATACACCATCCCTGTATGCTACTAAACATTGTACTAAATACACACCACCCCTGTCTGCTGCTAAATATTGTACTAATTATACAACCCCCTATATACTGCTAAATACTGTACTAATTATACACAACCCCTGTATACTGCTAAATATTGTCCTAATTATACACCACTCCTGTCTGCTGCTAAATATCTACTAATTATACACCACCCCATGTACTTCTAAATATTGTACTAATTATACACCACCCCTATACTGCTAAATATTGTACTACTTGTACATCACCCCTGTGTGCTGCTAAATATCGTCCTAATTATAGACCACCACTGTCTGCTGCTAAATGTTGTACTAATTATACATCACCCCTGCCTGGTGCTAAATATTGTACTAAGTATGCACCACCCTGTCTGCTGCTGAATATGGTACTAATTATACACCACCCCGTGTATTGATAACTACTGTACTAATTATACACCATCCCAGTATACTGCTAAATATTGTACTAATTATACGCTGCCCATGTCTACTGCTAAATACTGTACTAATTATACACAACCCCTGTACACTGCTAAATATTGTACTAATTAGCCACCAACCCTGTCTGCTGCTAAATATTGTTCTAATTATACACCACCCCGGCCTGCTGCTAAATATTGTACAAATTATACACCACCCCTGTATACTGCTATATACTGTAGTAATTGTACACCACCCCTGTATTCTGCTAAATATTTCCCTAATTATACACCACTCCTGTCTGCTGCTAAATGTTGTATTAATTATACACCACCCATGTATATTCCTAAATATTGTACTAATTATATACCGCCCTGTGTACTGCTAAATATTGTACTAATTATACACCACCCATGTATACTGCTATATATTGTACTAATTGTACACCACCCCTTTGTGTTGCTAAATATTGTCCAAATTGTACACCACCCCTGTCTGCTGCTAAATGTTGCACTAATTATACACTACCCCTGTCTGCTGTTGAATATTGTACTAATTATACACCACCCCGTCTGCTGCTAAATGTTGTACTAATTATAGACCACCCCTGTCTGCTGCTGAATACTGTATTAATTATACACCACCCCTGTCTGCTGCTAAATGTTGTACTAATTATACACCACCCCGGTATACTGCTAAATATTATATTAATTATACACAACCCCTGTCTGCTGCAAAATATTGTCCTAATTATACACCACCCCTGCCTGTTGCTAAATAGTGTACTAATTATGCACCATCCCCATCTGCTGCTAAATATTGTACTAATTATACCCCACCGTGTATACTGCTAAATATTGTACTAATTTTACACCACCCCCATCTACTGCTAAATATTGTACCAATTATACACCACCCATGTATACTGCTAAATATTCTACTAATTATACACCACCCCTTTCTGCTGCTAAATACCATACTAATTATACTCCACCCCGTATACTGCTAAATATTGTACTAATTTTACACCACCCCTGTCTGCTGCTAAATATTGTCCTAATTATACGTCAGCCCTGTATGCTGCTAAATATTAAACTAATTTTACCCCACCTCTGTATACTGCTAAATACTGTTCTAATTGTACGCCATCCCTGTATACTGCTAAATATTGTAGCAATTGTACTTCACCCCTGTCTACTGCTAAATACTGTACTAATTATACACCACCTCTGAATCCTGCTAAATATTGTGCTAATTGTACACCACCCCTGTATACTCCTAATTATTGTACTAATTGTACACCACCCCTACCTGCTGCTAAATACTGTACTAATTGTACACTATCCCTTATACTACTAAATATTGTAGCAATTGTACATCACCCCTGTCTACTGCTAAATATTGTACTAATTATACACCACCTCTGTATGCTGTTTAACATTGCACAAATTGTACACCACCCCTGTATACTCCTAATTATTGTACTAATTGTACACCACTCCTGCCTGCTGCTAAATATTGTACGAATTGTACACCATCCCTTATACTACTAAATATTGTAGCAATTGTACTTCACCCCTGTCTACTTCTAAATACTGTACTAATTATACACCACCTCTGTATACTGCTAAATGTTGTACTAATTATACACCACCTGTTTACCTCTAAATATTGTTCCAATTATACACCATCCCTCCCTGCAGCTAAATATTAAACTAATTATATTGTACTAATTGTACCCCATCCCTGTATACTGCTTAATATTGTAGCAATTGTACTTCACCCCTGTCTACTGCTAAATATTGTACTAATTATACACCATCTATCTATACTGCTAAATATTGCACTAATTGTACACCACCCCTGTCTGCCTCTAAATATTGTCCTAATTATTCACCACCCCTGTGTACTGCTAAATATTGTAATAATTATACATCACCCCTATATATTGTGAAATATTGTAATTATACACCACAACTGTCTGCTGATAAATATTGTAATAATTATACATCAGCCCTGCCAGCTGCTAAATATTGTAATAATTATACACCACCCCCTATATACTTCTAAATGTTGTAGTAATTATACACCACCCCTGTGTGTTGTTAAATACTGTACTAAATATACACCACACCTGTATACTGCTAAATATTGTACTAATTGTAAGTCACCCCTGTATACTGCTAAATATTGTACTAATTGTACGCCACCCCTGTCTACTGCTAAATATTGTAGTAATTATACTCCACCCGTGTGTTGCTAAATACTGTACTAAATATACACCACACCTGTATACTGCAAAATATTGTACTAATTATAAGCCACCCATGTATACTGCTAAATATTGCCCTAATTATAAGCCACTCCTGTCTACTGTTAAATATTGTACTAATTATAAGCCACCCCTGTATACTGCTAAATATTGTACTAATTATTCACCACCCCTGTATACTGCTAAATATTGTACTAATTATTCACCACCCTTGTCTGCTGCTAAATATTGTTCTAATTATATACCACCCCTGTCTCCTCCTAAATATTGTACAAATTATACACCACCCCTGTGTGCTGCTAAATATTGCCCTAAGTATACACCGTCCCCAGTGTGCTGCTATATATTGCACTAATTATACGCCACCCCTGTCTGCTGCTAAATATTGTACAAATTACAAACCACCCCTGTCTCCTCCTTAATATTGTACTAATTATACACAACCACTGTACACTACTAAATACTCTACTAATTATACACCACTTCTGTCCACTATGAAATATTGTCCTAATTAGGGTCTATATTAGAAAGTCAAATGCTTACTTACCCGAATGCCTAAATGTCGACCAGTCTTCATCGAACCACAAAAACATCGATTGTCCAGAAGAGCAAAAGTGGAAATGTTGAATCGTCATGGTTGACCTTCTGCAGTATAGCTCCGTAAGGTAAGTGTACGATAGTTACGGACCTTAGGGTTGGGGTGCGGGTTAAGGTAAGTTCATAGATGGTAATGTACGTTAGATTTAGTGTAGGGTTTTGTTAAGTGTATCTGTGTGGATTATGTAGTTTGTTTGGGTTTAGCTTTTTAAGGTAAGTGTGCGATAGTTACGGGTCTTAGGGTTAGGGTGCAGGTTAAGTTAAGTGCATACATGGTGGTATATGTAAGATTTAGTGTAGGGTTAGAAGTAAGGTTTAGTTTAGGGTTAGAAGTAGGGTTTAATTAGTGTATGTATGTGGTTTATTTAGTTTGTTTGTGTAGGTAGTATGTAGCGGGCGGTGGGATGGGACAAGTATGAGAGTTTGACTTTATAAATTTCACGGTTTAGAGAGTTCAGTGTTTATGGGGTTCGATGACGACAGGTCGATGTTTAGGCATACAATGAAGTAAGCGGTCGACTTTATAAAACAGATCCCCTAATTATACACCATCCTTGTCTGCTACTAAATATTTTGCTAATTATACACCACCCCTGTGTGCTGCTAAATATTGTACTAATTATACACCATGCCTGTCTGCTGCTAAATATTGTACTAATTATATAAGACCCGTGTATACTGCTAAATATTGTACTAATTATACACCACCCCTGGCTGCTGCTAAATATTGTTCTAATTATACACCACCCCTGTCTTCTGCTAAATATTGTACTAATTATACACCACCCTTTTCTGCTGCTGAATATTGTACTAATTATACACCACCCCTGTGTGTTGCTAAATACTGTACTAATTATACACCACCCCTGTATACTGCTAAATATTTTACTAATTATACACCACCCCCTGCCTGCTGCTAAATACTGTACTAATTGTACACCACGCCTGTCTGCTGCTAAATACTGTACTAATTATACACCAGCCCTGTCTGCTGCTAAATATTGTACTAATTATACACCACCTCTGTATACTGCTAAATACTGTACTTTATATACACCACCCTTGTCTGCTAAATATTGTCCTAATTGTACACCACCTGTACCTGCTGCTGAATATTGCACTAATTATACACCACCCGTGTATACTTCAAAATATTGTTCTAATTATACACCACCCCTGCCTGCTGCTAAATATTGTACTAATTGTACACCACCCCTGTATACTGCTAAATATTGTACAAATTATTCACCACCTCTGCATACTGCTAAATATTGTACTAATTATACACCACCCCTGTATACTGCTAAATATTTTACTAATTATAAACCACCCCTGTGTGCTTCTAAATATTGTACTAATAACACATCACCCCTGTATTCTGCTATATATCGTACTAACTATACACCACTCCTGTCAGCTGCTAAAAATTGTACTAATTATACATCACCACTGTATACCGCTAAATATTGTACTAATTATACACCACCCATGCCTGCTACTAAATATTGTACTAATTATTCACCACCCCTGCTGGCTGCTAAATATTGTAGAAATTATATACCACCCCTGTATACTGTTAAATATTGTACTAATTATACACCACCCCTGCCTGCTGGTAAATATTGTATTAATTATATACCACCCCTGTATACTGCTAAATATTTTACTAATTATACACCACTCCTGTTTGCTGCTAAATATTGTACTAATTATACACTACCCCTCTATATGCTAAATATTGCACTAATTATACACCACCCCTGTTTTCTACTAAGTATTGCACTAATTATACACCACCTATGTATGTTACTAAATATTGTACTGATTATACACCACCCCTGCCTGCTGCTAAATATTGTACTAATTATACACCACCCCTGTATACTGCTAAGTATTGTACTCACTGCACACCACCCCTGTCTTCTGCTAAATATTGTACTAATTATACATCTCCCCTTTCTGCTGCTGAATATTGTACTAATTATATACCACCCCTGTATGTTGCTAAATATTGTACTAATTATACACCACCCTGTATACTGCTAAATATTTTACTAATTATATACCACCCCTACCTGCTGCTAAATATTGTACTAATTGTACACCAACTCTGTGTGCTGCTAAATATTGTACTAATTATAGGGTCTATATTAGATTACTGAATGCTTAAAAAAGTGAACAGTGACTAATCGACCCTATGTAAGCGAAAGCTTACAATGTCGAACTATCAGAACAGTGATTTTTTTTCCAAGGGAAAGAAATCACTGTTCTTACAAAAAAATAAATAAAAAACAAAACACTTTAAATATAACATTAAGTGGGGGGCTTCGACCCCCACACCCACCCTATTTAAATATACCAACTCCGAGACTGTACTACAGTGCCGAAAATGCCAAAGTAATGAAGTGGCCAAGCAAATTCTTTCCCAGGGATAGAATTTGCTTAAAAGCCACTTCAATATTTTGCCGTTTCAGTCTTTTAAGTTCGACCAAGATGCATTTGAAAGAATGCGTCTTCGGTCTTCTAATAGGAACCCTAATTATACACCATCTCTGTATGCTGCTAAATACTGTACTAATTATATACCACCCCAGTGTACTGCTAAATGTTGTACTAATTATACACCACCCCTGTATACTGCTAAATATTTGACTAATTATACACCACCCCTGCCTGGTGCTAAATATTGTACTAACTGTACACCACCCCTCTGTGCTGCTAAATATTGTAATACAAAAAACGGACACAGCCGGAAACACTGGCACTTTCAAAAACAGTCCGTCTCAGTATAAAATTGTTGAAAAGAAATTCTTTCCTCAAAGTACATTCAAACGTAACCACAAAACAACAGGTAGTAAAACTCAAACTGGTTATAACTCTAGACACGCTGTTGCAGGAATAAATACAAATGTTACCACAGCTTTAACGTTTATTCACTCCGTTTTCGTTACACAACTTCATCAGAAGCATACAAGGTCCTCCCCACAATACCTTATATACCTAAACCAATTAACAGACTAATTGGTTTCCTAATTTAAAAAACATACAGTCTTGAAACTTTGAAAGTTGTTATAAAAAAACTTGTTAAAATTATTTCTATTTAATGTGTTAGTATAAGTTGTATACCATCACTGTAACATTATTAACTACACAACCCCATAAATATGGGTAAAAATACAATGTGAACAAAATTAAAAAAGTTTTTTGTTTTAAAAAACAAAACCTTCCCAAATTAACAGTAAAAAGCAACAAGTGATTGCTTTTCCTAGGTCTTGTTTTGTTAGAGTTTGGCTGCTCTTAGTTTAAGTACAGGTCCCAGGGATATCATACCATTCAAACCAGGGGGCTTAGTCGCTTCAAGGGTAATTTGCCAGTAAAGCTCCCTGTATTCTACCCTGGTCTCCCACATCCCACCCCTAGGGTCAACATCAACTACTTCTAAAACAAAAAAGTGGAACTTTGCTTTAGTACATTGTTTGGAATGTTTAAAAAGGGCGTTACTTTCTTTGCTGGTTCTGATCTCATATAGGTGTTCGTATATTCTTTTTTTAAGGGGTCTCTCACTTTTCCCTATATAAAATGAGTTACATGCTGTACATACAGCTAAGTAAATAATCCCCTTAGTGTTACAATTTGCAAATACATTCATATGTAACCTTCTATTTCTAGCTTGTAAAAAGTAACTGTCACCTACAGCTATGTATGAACAGTATTTACAGTTTCCACATTTGAATAAACCTTTTTTCTTGGATGAGTTATATGAGCTAGGACCCTTATGACCTCTTTCTATTAGGTTCTTGATAGTATTTCCCTTCTTATATACAAATTTCAATGGGTCAGTAAATATACATTCCAGGTCAGAAATTTTGGAAAAGTTTTCCCATTCATTATGTATAATATTTCTGACCTTTGGTGTTTGTCCGTCATAGGTCATTACTAACCCATTATTGTAGGTCGTCGTTGTCCTGTGCTCACTAACCATGCCCATATAATTGTTATTATTACCTAAAATGGGTGCAAATCTAGAATCTCTCCCTGTTAAAACTTCCTGAAGTAGGTCATTAAAGAGTTGGTTTGGATATCCCCTGTCCAAAAATTGGGATCTTAACCATTCGCATTCTTATTTGAAATGTTCATTTTCTGAGGACATCCTGCTAATTCTAACCAACTGACCCTTTAGTACTCCTTTTTTCTGAAAATAAGGGTGCGAGCTGGTGTAATGCAGGTAAGAGTTAGAAAAAGTTTCTTTCCTAAATACTCTTGATACAAACTTGTTCCCATTTTTGGTAATAGAAATATCCAAATAATTAAGGCTGTTCTTATCAAAGTTGTGTGTGAAACTAAAAAATTCCGTTGTACTGTCCAGGTAATTGACCATTTCAACAAATGTGTTCACATCTCCCTTCCACAAAAAACAAAGGTCATCCAGGAACCTCCCATAAAATAGCCATTGTTCTTTGTATATAGAATTAAACAAAAATTTGTTCTCCCAATAGGCCATAATTATGTTTGCGTAGGTGGGGGCACAAGGTGCCCCCATTGCTACGCCCTTTACCTGTTTAAAGTATTCCCCTGAGAAATAGATGAAATTATTTTTTAGTATAACCTCCATAAGGGTTAAAACTGTTCTAAATTCGTTGTTATTTAGTTCTTTGGATTCAACCAGCATTTCCTCGAACCATTCCATCCCTGTCTCGTGGGGAATACTGGTGAATAAGTCCACCACATCCATTGTTCCAAAGGACAAACTGTCACTACACAGGGAATGGTCCAACTTTCTTAGCAAATCCCAAGAATCTTTTAAAATGTTACTGTTGTTCGTAACTAATTTCTTGATTTTCATGTCTACATATTTAGCCAGTGGTGCAGTAACAGAATTATCAGCTGCCACTATGGCTCTAAGGGGTGGATCTTTAGTATCTTTGTGTGTCTTTGGTATGCCAAAAATAACTGGTATTTTTGGCTTATCTACATACAAGTATCTGAAAGTGCCTTGATCTATCAGACCCTCTAACAGTAAATCATTAAGAAGCAAGTGTATCTTTCCATAGGCAATGTTAATTTCATTAATGGAGGTCCTTAGGTATTTCTCCGTATTGTTCAAAATTTCCATCATCTTTCCCTCATAGATAATCTGGTCCATGAGGACGACACCCCCTCCCTTGTCCGGTTTCATCACCCGCAATTCTCTATTATTACATAAATCATCCAATAATATTTTTTCTTCTTGGGTTAAATTGTTCTTAACAAACCCATGGGTGAGTGAAGTTCTTATCTTGTGTTCTATGAGGTTCTCAAAATTTCTTAATTGGGGGTGCAAGGGGGGGTCATAGGTGCTCTTTCTCCTAAGACTGTTAGTATAGTTAGTCTTGTAATTGTCGTGAAACATTATTTCCAAATTCTTTTTCCTAAGGAACATTTTAACATCAATTAACAGTTTGAACATGTTAGTTTTCCTTGCTGGAATGAAACCAAACCCTTTCGAAAATACATTAAAGGTGGTTTCAGAAACTGGGTAACCAGAATAATTGAAAATGGTAAAATTTTTGTAGGTCCACTTAAATCCAGAGTTAACTATCCCTTCCACTAGTTCCACTTGGTTGTGTTTCTCACCTGGGGTCTCCTCTGGTAGCCTTGGTAGTTTTTTGAATAGGGGTCAATGTTGTTTTTGGACCTAAGCCTTTCAGACCTTCTAAGTGGTGGAAACTCACTGTCGTAATTCTCATTGTCTTAAAAAACTTCCTCACTATTGTCTGGACCTTGTTTAAAATTCCCATAATTTCTACTACCCTTGGGTTTAGGGTAGTGTGTCTTGGTCCTGTATTCATTCAGGTCCCTCTCAATTTTGTTCCATTTCCTGTTTTGTACCTCTACACATTTGGTTTCAATATTATTGAGTAGTTTAAAATACTTAGCTTTTTCCTCATTAATACTAAATGCCAAGTCGTTAACAATACCTGTGTTTAGCTGTTCAATCTTACTTTGTAGTTTCACAATTTCTTTCTCATTATTTTTTATAATAGCCTTCATAATGTCTTTACCACATTTCTCAAATGCCATTATTAAATCACTGTGAAAGTCACTGCCCTCCAAAACATTGTTGGGGTATTTAAATATTCTAAGACCTTTAGGGATAATATTTACAGATAAGCAGTGTCTTAAATATGAGTTATCCATCTCTAACATCTTATATTTGTAAAAATAAAAATAAAAATCTTCTAACATGGTTTTATAAGTCCCATAATAAATATTCCTCGTTGCTTTTTTGTTAAACTCAAATTTTGCGTTAAATACTTCTGCAAACAGTCTTTTTGAAGTACCTGTGGTTGTGTTACTTCCCCCACGTGTTGGTACATCCGTTGGTGAAGGAGGACTCTTTCGTTCGTCGCCCATCGTATTTTCCAGTCCATTCGGACTAAATATCCTCGGTAATTCATCGAAACTGGAATTTGTAGCACCTTTCGGTTCCCTAGATCTTTTTGCACCTCCGTTGGTACTGGAGCCCTTCACATTATGCTTCTCCATTTCCTGGTTGACTGGGGGAGTAAACGACGACAAAAGCGTCGTCATGGATTGGCTCAGTGGTGTCAGCAGACCAACCAACTGTGTTAGCTGACCCACTAATTTACGTAATTCGCCAGTATCTGTACTGCGTTGTCCATTGTCCGAAACAATAGTGCCAGTAGTTTCCATCCTGTTACAAACAAGTAATCTCAAAAAAGGACGTGTCCAAGGTAAAACAAGTAATACAAAAAACGGACACAGCCGGAAACACTGGCACTTTCAAAAACAGTCCATCTCAGTATAAAATTGTTGAAAAGAAATTCTTTCCTCAAAGTACATTCAAACGTAACCACAAACCACAGGTAGTAAAACTCAAACTGGTTATAACTCCAGACACGCTGTTGCAGGAATAAATACAAATGTTACCACAGCTTTAACGTTTATTCACTCCGTTTTCGTTACACAACTTCATCAGAAGCATACAAGGTCCTCCCCACAATACCTTATATACCTAAACTAATTAACAGACTAATTGGTTTCCTAATTTAAAAAACATACAGTCTTGAAACTTTGAAAGTTGTTATAAAAAAACTTGTTAAAATTATTTCTATTTAATGTGTTAGTATAAGTTGTATACCATCACTGTAACATTATTAACTACACAACCCCATAAATATTTCAATTGAAATATTTCAATGACCCATTGAAATTTGTATATAAGAAGGGAAATACTATCAAGAACCTAATAGAAAGAGGTCATAAGGGTCCTGGCTCATATAACTCATCCAAGAAAAAAGGTTTATTTAAATGTGGAAACTGTAAATACTGTTCATACATAGCTGTAGGTGACAGTTACTTTTTACAAGCTAGAAATAGAAGGTTACATATGAATGTATTTGCAAATTGTAACACTAAGGGGATTATTTACTTAGCTGTATGTACAGCATGTAACTCATTTTATATAGGGAAAAGTGAGAGACCCCTTAAAAAAAGAATATACGAACACCTATATGAGATCAGAACCAGCAAAGAAAGTAACGCCCTTTTTAAACATTCCAAACAATGTACTAAAGCAAAGTTCCACTTTTTTGTTTTAGAAGTAGTTGATGTTGACCCTAGGGGTGGGATGTGGGAGACCAGGGTAGAATACAGGGAGCTTTACTGGCAAATTACCCTTGAAGCGACTAAGCCCCCTGGTTTGAATGGTATGATATCCCTGGGACCTGTACTTAAACTAAGAGCAGCCAAACTCTAACAAAACAAGACCTAGGAAAAGCAATCACTTGTTGCTTTTTACTGTTAATTTGGGAAGGTTTTGTTTTTTAAAACAAAAAACTTTTTTAACTTTGTTCACATTGTATTTTTACCCATATTTATGGGGTTGGGTAGTTAATAATGTTACAGTGATGGTATACAACTTATACTAACACATTAAATAGAAATAATTTTAACAAGTTTTTTTATAACAACTTTCAAAGTTTCAAGACTGTATGTTTTTTAAATTAGGAAACCAATTAGTCTGTTAATTGGTTTAGGTATATAAGGTATTGTGGGGAGGACCTTGTATGCTTCTGATGAAGTTGTGTAACTAGGAGTGAATAAACGTTAAAGCTGTGGTAACATTTGTATTTATTCCTGCAACAGCGTGTCTGGAGTTATAACCAGTTTGAGTTTTACTACCTGTGGTTTGTGGTTACGTTTGAATGTACTTTGAGGAAAGAATTTCTTTTCAACAATTTTATACTGAGACGGACTGTTTTTGAAAGTGCCAGTGTTTCCGGCTGTGTCCGTTTTTTGTATTACTTGTTTTACCTTGGACACGTCCTTTTTTGAGATTACCTGCTAAATATTGTACTAATTATACACCACCCCATCTGCTGCTAAATATTGTAGTAATTATACACCGTTGTTGTTGTTGTTGTTGTGTCTTTCGGCTTATGCCGGTTAGGGGGTCACTACAGCGGAACTCCGGTCCGCTAATGTTTGGTAGGGGATTTTTATGTGGCGAGTTACCAGCCCTGATGCACAACCTTCAATGAAGGCATGCCCATTCATGCATGCCTCCACACAGAAGACGCTCTAGCTAAGAATCGAACGTGACAACATCTTGCTGTGAGGCGACAATGCTACCGCAGCATCACTACCGCGAGTGTGCTGCTAAATATCTTATGAATTATACACCACCCATGTATGTTGCTAAATATTGTCCGAATTATACACCACCCCTGTATACTGCTAAATATTGTACAAATTATACACCACCTTTGTGTGCTGCTAAATATTGTACTAATTATACACCACCCCTGCCTGCTGCTAAATATTGTACTAATTATACAGCACCCCTGCCTGCTACTAAATATTGTACTAATTATACACCACCCCTGTATACTGCTAAATATTTTACTAACTGTACACCACTCCTGTCTGCTGTAAAATATTGTACTAATAATACAACACCCCTGTATACTAACTATTGTACTGATTATACACCACCCTTGCCTGCTACTAAATATTGCACTAAATATACACCACCCTTGTGTGCTGCTGAATATTGTACTAATTATATACCACCCCTGTATACTGCTAAATATTGCACTAATTATACACCGTCCCTGTCTGCTACTAAATATTGTACTAATTATACAGCACCTCTGTCTGGTGCTAAATATTTTACTAATTGTACATCACCCCTGTATACTGCTAACTATTGTATTAATTGTACACCACCCCTGCCTGCTGCTAAATATTGTACTAATTATATACCACCTCTGTATACTGCTAAATATTATACTAATTATACACCACACCTGTTTACCTCTAAATATTACCAAAAACAGTAACTAGGAGCAACGCAATGAAGGGCATACACACTTCTGTTCCAAGTCTCATAAATCGAAAAGGTAGCAAAGATTCAGTCCACAAGTCTCGGGAAATACAACATAAAATCTATTTATTTGCGTGCACATAAAACTACGGTTAGCGCTTTCGCTTCACAGCTTCATCAGACCAATAACAAATGCTCCATATAGTATTTAAATAGGGTCAAAGGTGGGAAAACATCATTAAAAAAACAACATTTAAAGGCATACTCCAATATAAAATGCATTGAATAAATAAATATGCATATTAGGTAATACGCATAACAAAAACAATCACTCAGCTCTATACTAAAAAATATATATAAACATATACATCAACTCACTAAAAACTGTTAATTAAAAAACTCTACTACATCCAGAGTGCAAATCACCAAATCTCTGGATGTAGTAGAGTGATGATGTTTTCCCGCCTTTGACCCTATTTAAATACTATATGGAGCATATAATTATACACCACCCCTGTCTGCCTCTAAATATTGTCCTAATTACTCCTGTCCGATGGCAAATATTGTACTAATTATACACCACCCCTGTATACTGCTAAATATTGCACTAATTATACACCACCCCTGTCTGCTACTAAATATTGTACTAATTATACAGCACCCCTGTCTGGTGCTAAATATTTTACTAATTATACATCACCCCTGTATACTGCTAAATATTGTACTAACTATACACCACCCCCGTATACTCCTAAATATTGTACAAATTATACGCCACACCTGTATACTGCTAAATATTGGGCAAGCTGTACTTCACCCCTGTCTGCTGCTAAATATTGTATTAAGTATTCATTACCCCTGTGTGCTGCTAAATATTGTGCTAATTATGCACCATCCCTGGCTGCTGCTAAATATTGTACTAATTATACACCAGCCCTGTCTGCTACTAAATATTGTACAAATTGTACTTCACCCATGTCTGCTGCTAAATATTGTACTAATTATTCAACAGCCCTGTGTGCTGCTAAATATTGTACTAATTATGTACCACCCATGTCTGCTGTTAAATATTATATGCCACCCCTGCCTGCTGCTAAATATTGTACTAATTATACACCACTCCTGTATATAGCTAAATATTGCACTAATTGTGCACCACCCCTGTATACTGCTAACAATTGTATTAATTGTACACCACCCCTGCCTGCTGCTAAATATTGTACTAATTATATACCACCTCTGTATACTGCTAAATATTATACTAATTATACACCATGCCTGTTTACCTCTAAATATTGTTCTAATTATACACCACCCCTGTCTGCTGCTAAATATTCTACTAATTATACACCACCCCTGTCTGCCTCTAAATATTGTCCTAATTATTCACCTCCCCTGTGTGCTGCTAAATATTGTGCTAATTATGCACCACCCCTGTCTGCTGCTAATTATTATACTAATTATACACCAGCCCTGTACACTACTAAATATTGTACAAATTGTACTTCACCCCTATCTGCTGCTAAATGTTATACTAATTATACACCACCCCTGTGTGCTGCTAAATACTATACTAAATACAAGCCACCTCTGTCAGCTGATAAATGTTGTAGTAATTATATACCACCCCCATCTGCTCGTAAATATTTTACTGATAATGCACCACCCCGTATACTGCTAAATATTCTACTAATTATATGCCACCACTGTCTATTGCAAAGATATTCTACTAATTATACGCCACCCCTGTCTGCTGCTAAATATTGTAGTAATTATACACCACTCTTCTCTGCTACTAAATACTGTACTAATTATACACCACCCCTGTATACTAAGTATGCATTAATTATACTGCACCCCATCTCCTGCTAAATATTATACTAATTATGCATCACCCGTCTAATGCCAAATATTTTACTAATTATACAACACAGCTTTGTACTGTTAAATACTGTACTAATTATACACCACCCGTGTCTGCTGCTAAATATTGTTCTAATTATACACTATTCCTGTCTGCTGCTAAATATTTTACTAATTATGCACCACCCCTGTATACTGCTAAATATTGTACTAATATTACACCACCCCTGTATACTGTTAAATATTGTTCTAATTATACACCACCCATGCCTGCTGCTAAATATTGTTGTAATTATACACCACCCCTGTATACTGTAAATATTGTACTAATTGTACGCCACTCCTGTCTGCTGATAAATATTGTACTAATTATATACCTCCCCTGTATACTGCTACATATTGTACTAATTATATACCACCCATGTCTGCTGCTAAATATTGTAATAATTATACACCAACCCTGTCTGCTGCTAAATATTGTCCTAATTATATGCTACCTCTGTATGCTGCTAAATATTAAACTAATTATACCCCACCCCATATACTGCTAAATATTGTACAAATTATATGACACCCCTGTATACTGCTAAATATTGTACAAATTGTACTTCACATGTCTGCTGCTTAATATTGTACTAATTATTCACCACCCCTGTGTGCTGCTAAATATTGTACTAATTATGCACCACCGCTGTCTACTGCTAAATATTGTACTAATTATACGCCACCTCTGTGTGCTGCTAAATATTGTACTAATTATACACGGCCCCATCTGCTGCTAAATATTATACTAATTATACACCACCCCTGTATACTGCTAAATATTGTACTAATTGTATACCACCCCATGTATACTGCTAAATATTGTACTAATTGTACACCACCCCTGTATACTGCTAAATACTGCACTAATTGTATATCACCCCTGTATACTGCTAAATATTGTACTAATTGTACACCACTCCTGTATACTGCTAAATATTTTACTAATTGTACACCACCCCTGCCTGCTGCTAAATATTGTACTAATTATACACCACCTCTGTTTACTGGTAAATACTGTACTAATTATACACCACCCCTGTCGGCTGCTAAATATTGTACTAATTATACACCACCCCTGCCTGCTGCTAAATATTGTACTAATTATACACCACCCCTGTATACTGCTAAATATTGTACTAAATACACCACCCCCTTGTATACTGCTAAATATTGTACTTGTTATACACACCTGTCATCTGCTAAATATTGTACTAATTATACACCACCCTTGTCTGCTGCTATATATTGTACTAAATGTACACCACCGCTGTATACTGCTCAATATTGTACAAATTATACGCCACACCTGTATACTGCTAAATATTGTGCAAGCTGTACTTCACCCCTGTCTGCTGCTAAATATTGTACTAATTATACAGCACCCCTGTATACTACTAAATATTGTACAAATTGTACTTCACCCCTGTCTGCTGCTAAATATTGTACTAATTATTCACCAATCATGTGTGCTGCTACATATTGTACTAATTATGTATCGCCCCTGTCTGCTGTTAAATATTATACTAATTATATGCCACCCCTGCTTGCTGCTAAATATTGTACTAAATATACACCACCCCTGTACATTGCTAAATATTGCTCTAATCGTACACCACTCATGTATACTGCTAACTATTGTACTAATTGTACACCGCCCCTCCCTGCTGCTAAATATTGTACTTATTATACACCACCACTGTATACTGCTAAATATTGTTCTAATTATACAACACCCCTGTCTGCTGCTAAATATTCTACTAATTATACATCACACCTGTCTGCCTCTAAATATTGTCCTAATTATACACCAACCCTGTGTGCTGCTAAATACTGTACTAATTACACGCAACCCCTGTTGATCGCTAAATGTTGTAGTAATTATAATCCACCCCCATCTGCTGGTAAATATTTTACTGATTATGCACCACCCCTGTCTGGTGCTAAATATTGTACTAATTATACACCACCCCTGTCTGCTGCTAAATATTGCACTAATTATACACCACCCTGTCTGCTACTAAATATTATACTAATTATACAGCACCCTTGTATACTGCTAAATATTGTAATAATTATACACTACCCCTGTCTGCTACTAAATATTGTACTAATTATACACCACCCCTGCCTGCTGCTAAATATTGTACTAAATATACACCACCCCTGTATAATGCTAAATATTTTACTAACTGTACACCGCTCCTGTCTGCTGCAAAATATTGTACTAATAATACACCACCCCTGTATACTGCTAACTATTGTACTGATTATACACCACCATTGCTCGCTGCTAAATATTGCGCTAAATATACACCACCCTTGTGTGCTGCTAAATATTGTACTAATTATATACCACCCCATGTATACTGCTAAATATTGTATTATTTGTATGCCACTCCTGTCTGATGCTAAATATTGTACTAATTATACACCACCCCTGTATACTGCTAAATATTGTACTAACTATACACCACCCCTTGTATACTGCTAAATATTGTACTTGTTATACACTACCCCTGTCATCTGCTAAATATTGTACTAATTATACACCACCCCTGTCTGCTGCTATTTATTGTACTAATTGTACACCACACCCGTATACTGCTAAATATTGTGCAAGCTGTACTTCACCCCTGTCTGCTGCTAAATATTGTACTAATTGTACACCACCCCTGCCTGCTGCTAAATATTGTACTAATTATACACCACCTCTGTATACTGCTAAATATTGTACTAATTATACACTACGCCTGTTTACTTCTAAATATTGTTCTAATTATACACCACCCCTATCTGCTGCTAAATATTCTAATTATACACCACCCCTGTCTGCCTCTAAATATTGTCCTAATTATTCACCACCCCTGTGTGCTGCTAAATATTGTACTAATTATGCACCACCCCTGTCTGCTGCTAATTATTGTACTAATTATACACCAGTCCTGTATACTAATAAATATTGTACAAATTGTACTTCACCCCTGTCTGCTGCTAAATATTGTACTAATTATGCACCACCCGTGTGCTGCTAAATATTGTACTAATTATGTACAACCCCTGTCTGCTGTTAAATATTATACTAATTATAAGCCACCCCTGAGTGCTGCTAAATATTGTACTAATTATACACCACCCATGTATATTGCTAAATATTGCACTAATTGTACACCACCCCTGTATACTGCTAACCATTGTACTAATTGTACACCACCCCTGCCTGCTGCTAAATATTGTACTAATTATACACCACCTCTGTATACTGCTAAATATTATACTAATTATATACCACGCCTGTTTACCTCTAAATATTGTTCTAATTATACACCACACCTGTCTGCTGCTAAATATTGTCCTAATTATTCACCACCCCTGCGTGCTGCTAAATGTTATACTAATTATACACCCTGTGTGCTGCTAAATACTGTACTAATTACACGCCAACCCTGTCGGCTGCTAAATGTTGTAGTAATTATATACCTTCCCCATCTCCTGGTAAATATAATGTACCATCCCTGTATACTGCTAAATATTCTACTAATTATATGCCACCACTGTCTATTGCAAAGATATTCTACTAATTATACGCCACCCCTGTCTGCTGCTAAATATTGTAGTAATTATACACCACCCATGTATACTAAGTATTGCATTAATTATACTCCACCCCATCTCCTGCTAAATATTATTCTAATTATGCATCACCTCTATCTGCTGCCAAATATTTTAATAATTATACAACACAGCTTTGTGCTGTTAAATACTGTACTAATTATACACCACCCCTGTCTGCTACCAAATATTGTTCTAATTATACACCATTCCTGTCAGCTGCTAAATATTTTACTAATTATGCACCACCCCTGTATACTGCTAAATATTGTACTAATATTACACCACCCCTGTATACTGTTAAATATTGTGCTAATTATACACCACCCATGCCTGCTGCTAAATATTGTTGTAAGTATACACCACCCCTGTATACTGTAAATATTGTACTAACTGTACACCACTCCTGTCTGCTGATAAATATTGTACTAATTATATACCTCCCCTGTATACTGCTACATACTGTACTAACTATACACCACCCATGTCTGCTGCTAAATATTGTAATAATTATACACCAACCCTGTTTGCTGCTAAATATTGTCCTAATTATATGCTACCTCTGTATGCTGCTAAATATTAAACTAATTATACCCCACCCCTGTATACTGCTAAATATTGTACAAATTATACGCCACCCCTGTATACTGCTAAATATTGTACAAATTATACCCCACCCCTGTATACTGCTAAATATTGTACTAATTATACACCACCTCTGTATACTGCTAAATATTGCACTAATTATACACCACCCCTGTCATCTGCTAAATACTGTACTAATTATACACCACCCCTGTATACTGCTAAATATTGTACAAATTATACGCCACCACCATATACTGCTAAATATTGTACAAATTCTATGCCACCCCTGTATACTGCTAAATATTGTACAAATTGTACTTCACACGTCTGCTGCTTAATATTGTACTAATTATTCACCACCCCTGTGTGCTGCTAAATATTGTACTAATTATGCACCACCGCTGTCTACTGCTAAATATTGTACTAATTATACGCCACCTTTGTGTGCTGCTAAATATTGTACTAATTATACACGGCCCCATCTGCTGCTAAATATTATACAAATTATACACCACCCCTGCACACTGCTAAATATTGTACTAATTGTATACCACCCCTGTATACTGCTAAATATTGTACTAATTGTACACCACCCCTGTATACTGCTAAATATTGCACTAATTGTATATCACCCCTGTATACTGCTAAATATTGTACTAATTGTACACAACTCCTGTATACTGCTAAATATTTTACTAATTGTACACTACACCTGCCTGCTGCTAAATATTGTACTAATTATACACCACCTCTGTTTACTGCTAAATATTGTACTAATTATACACCACCTCTTTTTACCTCTAAATATTGTTGTAATTATACACCACCCCTCCGTGCTGCTAAATATTCTACTAATTATACACCACTCCTGTGTGCTGCTAAATACTGTACTAATTATACACCACCCCTGTCGGCTGCTAAATATTGTAGTAATTATATACCACCCCCATCTGCTGGTAAATATTTTACTAATTATGCACCACCTCCGTATACTGCTAAATATTGTACTAATTATGCACCACCCCTGTATCCTGCTAAACATTGTACTAATTATACACCACCCCTGTCTACTGCTATATATTGTACTAATTATACACCACCCCTGTATACTGCTAAGTATTGTATAATTATACACCGCCCTGTCTCCTGCTAAATATTGTACTAATTATGCAACACCCCTGTCTGCTGCCAAATATTTTACTAATTATGCACCACCCCTGTCTAATGCAAAAATATTGTACTTATACACCACCCCTGCCTGCTGCTAAATGTTGTCGTAATTATACACCACCCCTGCCTGCTGCTAAATATTGTCGTAATTATACACCACCCATGTCCGTTGCTAAATATTGTACTAATTTTGCACTACCCCTGAATACTGCTAAATATTGTACTAATATTACACCACTGCTGTATACTACTAAATACTGTTGTAATTATACACCAGCCCTGTCTGCTGCTAAATATTTTACTAATTATACACCATCCCTGTCTGCTGCTAAATATTGTACCATTTATACACCAGCCCTGTATACTGCTAAATATTGTACTAATTGTACACACCACCTTTGTCTGCTGCCAAATATTTACTAATTATACACCACCTTTGTATATTGCTAAATATTGTATTAATCATTTACCGATCCTCTCTGCTGCTAAATATTGTACTAATTATACACCACCCTGCCTACTTTTAAATATTGTACTAATTATATACCATCGCTGTATACTGCTGAATATTCTCCTAATTATACAACATCCTTGGCTGCTGCTAAATATTGTACTAAATGTACACCACCCATGTCTACTGCTAAATATTGTACAAATTATACTCCACCCTGTGTTTTTCTAAATATTGTACTAATTATACACCTCCCCTGTATACTGCTAAATATTGTACTAATTGTACACCACCCCTGTCTGCTGTTAAATATTGTACTTATTATATACCACCCCTGTATACTGCTAAATATTGTATTAATTACATGCCACCTCTATGTGCTGCTAAATATTGTACTAATTATACACCACCCCTATATACTGCTAAATATTGTACTAGTTGTACACCACCCCTGTATACTGCTAAATATTGTACTAATTATACACCACCCCTGTGTGCTGCTAAATATTGTGCTAATTATACACCACCTCTGTTTACTGCTAAATATTGTACTAATTATACACCACCCCTGTATACCTCTAAATATTGTACTAGTTATACATCACCCCTGTCTGCTGCTAGATATTGTACTAATTTTACACCACCCCTGTCTGCTGCAAATATTGTAGTAATTATATACCACCCCCATCTGCTGGTAAATATTTTACTAATTATACACCACCTCTCTATACTGCTAAACGTTGTCCTAATTATGCACCACCCCTGTATACTGCTAAATATTGTACTAATTATACACAACCCCTGTCTGCTGCTAAATATTGTACTAATCATACACCACCCCTGTGTGCTGCTAACTATTGTCTTAATTATACATCACCCGTCTGCTACTAAATATTGTACTAATTATGCACCACCCCTGTATACTGCTAAATACTGCACTAATTGTAGACCACCCTTGTCTGCTGCTAAATATTGTACTAATTATATACCGCCCCTGTCTGGTGCTAAATATTTTACTAATTGTATACCACCCCTGTATACTGCTAAATATTGCACTAACTGCACACCACCATTGTATGCTGTCAAATATTGTGCTAATTGTACACCACCCCTGTATACTGCTAAATAATGTACTAATTGTATATGACCCCTATGTAGTGCTAAATATTGTATTAATTGTACACAACCCCTGTATACTGCTAAATATTGTACTAATTATACACCACCCCTGTATACCTCTAAATATTGTACTAGTTATACACCACCCCTGTCTGCTGCTAAATATTGTACTATACAACAACCCCTGTCTGCTGCTAGATATTGTACTAATTTTACACCACCCCTGTCTGCTGCAAATATTGTAGTAATTATATACCACCCCCATCTGCTGGTAAATATTTTACTAATTATACACCACTTCTGCATACCGCTAAACATTGTCCTAATTATGTACCACCCTTGTATACTGCTAAATATTGTACTAATTGTAGATCACCCTTGCCTACTGCTAAATATTGTACTAATTATACACTGCCCATGTCTGGTGCTAAATATTGTACTAATTATACACCACCCCTGTCTGCTGCTAAATATTGTCCTAATTATACACCACCCCTGTGTGCTGCTACATATTGTGCTAATTATACACCACCCCGTCTACTGCTAAATATAGTACTAATTATACACCACCCCTGTCTGCTACTAAATATTGTACTAATTATACACCACCCCTGCCTGCTGCTAAATATTGTACTAATTATACACCACCCCCATCTGCTGGTAAATATTTTAGTAATTATGCACCAACCCTGTATACTGCTAAATAGTGTACTAATTGTATACCACCCCTGTCTGCTGCTAAATATTGTACTAATTATACACCACCTCTGTCTGCTGCTAAATGTTGTACTAATTATACCCCACCCTTGTATACTAAGTATTGCACTAATTGTACACCACCCCTGTATACTGCTAAATACTGTACTAATTAGACACAACCCTTGTCTGCTGCTAAATACTGTCCTAATTATGCACCACCCGTGTCTGCTGTGAAATATCGTACTAATTATGCACCATCCCTGTGTGCTGCTAAATAATGTACTAATTAGACACAACCCGTCTGCTGCTAAATATTGTCCTAATTATTTACCCTCCCTGTCTACTGCAAAAATATTGTACTAATTAGACACCATCCCTGTCTGCTGCTAAATTCTGTAATATTTATACACCACCCATGTATACTGCCAAATATTGTGCTAATTATATACCACCCATATCTGCTACTAAATATTGTACTACTTATTCACTACCACTGACTGCTGCTAAATATTGTTCTAATTATACACCACCTCTAAGTATTGTACTAATTATACACCACCCCTGTATACTGCTAAATATTGTACTAATTATATACTGCTCCTGTCTGGTGCTAAATATTCTAATATTTATACACCACCCCTGTATGCTGCTAAATATTGTATTAATTGTATACCACCCCTGCCTACTTCTAAATGTTGTACTAATTATACACCACCCCTGTGTGCTGCTACATATTGTAGTAATTATAAACCACCATTGTATACTGCTTATTATTGTACTAATTATACACCACCCCTGTGTGCTGCTACATATTGTAGTAATTATAAACCACCATTGTATACTGCTTGTTATTGTACTAATTACACTCATCTGTGTTAGTCTTGCCTTGTGTGGAATAACAGTCTCACTATATACTAATGTCTGTTGTGCTTATACTGTCAACTGATTTAAGATGTACCTCTGCTTTAATTTATTTGACTGTTGGCTTGGGCCTTGCTTGATAATGGTTAACTGTCTTAACTTAAATAAAATGAGCAATAAAGTAGAAATCCCTCAATATGCTAATCATTATGGAAAGAAGTTTATTAAGGAGCCAGATTTTAGCACTAATTGGGATAGTGAGAGAGAGTGAGAGACTGTTGCAACATTGCCTTCTGCAGATGAAACTTTAGGCACTGAGGCTGGTTTTGTCCCATTAGACTTTCCAGTCAACAAATTCAAGTAAATAAATAATTGCAATTAATAAATAAAGACACTGCCAGACTGGAAAGCACAGTGCTTTGTTCATCTCTATGTATTTTACTTGTATCCATTAAATCTTTCATTCTCTGTCTACACATTTATCCATTTCGGAGTTGAGGGGGATCTAGAGCTCACCTACTAATGGCAAACTCGCCTATGTGCAATTTCACGGGTTGATAGTTCACCTAAAACATGTCTTTGGGATTTGTGTCAGAGCATTACCCCCCCTACTCTGATGTACAGTAATCTCAGGGTTAATATATATCAGCAGCCGGAGTATAGAGGCAGGGGGCCCCTGCACATATGCTTTAAAGTGTAAAAGTGAGTTTCATAATTTGCCCATTTTGGCACTCTGGCCAACACAGCCACTTGGTGCACCTCTGCTGTTTATGATAGCTTGTAAGATGTTACATCTTTTTTTGTTTTGTTTTAAGAGCACTAAGTGTATAAAAAAACATGTTCATTAAATCAGCAGCCAAATTATGCTTTGCTACCTTTGGGGGGGAAAGAACATTTTGATAGCTTACAAGCTGTCATTAAGTGATTTTAATTGCTATCACTTACAGTTTACACAGAGAAGAGTTGGACAGTTTGCAAGCTATGTATAAGTGATGACAATCAGTTATTAATAGATCAGAAACTGCAAAAGTGCTCTTTTTTAACAATTGCATAAATATATATATATATATATATATATATATATATATATATATATATATATTTATTTATTCATTTGCTGTTGGTTAACCAGGATGGTCCATCGGGCCAAGTGAACCCATTTTCAATGGAGTCCTGGGGAGAAAAGCTCCAACAAGAATACATGTTACAGAGATTTACATTACATAGCATACAAGACATAGGAAGGTGTAGTTTACAATCAGTAAAATTATCAACAAAAATAATAATAGAGTGAAGTTATACCTTTTTTTTTTTTTTTTTGATACAGAAGAATTCAGGATGATAGATTATATTAAGAATTAGATTACGAGCAAAATATAGGTGGTGAAGGTAATGAGAATACAGGAAGTGGAGAGAATACAGGAAGTGGAGAATGCTTATGTGGGGAGGGAGCAGGAGCATTCCCATGTGGATGTTAGGTAGGAGTGAAGTAATTTTGTAAAGGTTGAAAGGCTAGTGATGGTGCGAATGGAGGGAGGGAGTTCAATAGTCGAGCTATGGAAAAAGAGAGGAGGTTTTGTCCTGAGGGGCAAAGGGGTCTGTAGACTTCTATTAGGTTTTGATTAGTGGATCTGAGAATTCTTTGAGTCTGGTGAATTTTAAAGGTAGAAGAAAGGGTGGGACAGAGGGATGGTTGAAAAATGAGTTTGTGTGCATATGTGAGCTGAGTGTAGGAGAGGTACTTGGGAAGTTCGAGCCAATTTAGTTTATGGAGTGGTGCGCAGTGATGAGTTGAAGCTTTGTTACTAGTGGCAAATTTGGCTATTTTGTTGTAACAGGTAGCTAGTTTCGTTTTAATAGATGATTGTAGATTAGTTAAAAGGGGGGCACCATAAAGGAGAGAGGGTAAGAGAAATGTAGTAGAGAGAGTGAGTTTGATTTTTGATGAGAGGAATTGCTTGTGTCGATAGAGCAGGCCGAGTTTTTGGTGGGTTTTTTTAATGTTTATTAGTAGATGGGACTTAAATTTAAGTTTATCGTCAATTTGAACTCCTAGTAGTTTGGTTTCAGATACCAGTTCAAGTGGAGTGTTATTTTGACTGTTGATGGAGAATAGTTGTCTATCAAATGTGTTTGTTTTAGAGGGGGTAAATATCATTAATTTTGATTTAGCTGCATTAAGTGCAAGATGGTTATTTTTCATCCACTGTTCTGTGGTGGAGAATGGTTCTTGGGTGAGCTTTAGAAGGGTTGGAATGGAAGAGGCTGCACAGATGATTGTAGAATCATCTGCATATTGGATGATGCTAGCATGGGGGATAGAGTGATAGTAATCATTTACGAAGATGTTGAAGAGGAGGGGGCCTAATATGGAGCCTTGTGGGACACCTGTGGGGGTGTTTAGGAAAGAGGAGATGGCTTTTTTCCATTTGACAGCTTGTTGCCTGTTTGAGAGATAGCTGGTGAACCAGTTGAGAGTTTGAAGGTGATAGGTTTAGCTTTGACAATTTAGTGAGTAGTAGGTTATGGGAGATAGTGTCAAATGCTTTGGAGAGATCAAGAAGGATGGTAGATACAGTAAGACTGGAGTCTCTAGCTTTATTCACAGTTTCAAGGAATGAAAGGAGGGCTGTCATAGTACTATGATTAGGGCGGAAGCCATGTTGAGTAGAAGTAAGTAGGTTGTTGTCTAATAAATAGGGAAGGAGTTGTAAATGATACATTTTTCTAGAATTTTTGATATAGGAGAGAGGATGGCGATGGGCCGGAAGTTGGTAATGCTAGTATTATTCCCTCCTTTTTGAAGGGGAATGATAAAAGCTTTTTTCCAGATTTGTGGAACAAGACCTTCTTGGATGGAGCGGTTTATTAGGATACTAACTGGAAGGGCGATGGCATCTGCAGATGTGCTGAGGAAGTGTGAGGGGATGTTATCGGGGGCATTAGTGCATGGTTTTAGCTTCTGTAGTAGTTTTTTTATAGTGGAAGTAGGGATTGGTTTCAGTGAAAATGTAGGGGGTTGCAAGGTAGTAGGGTGATAGAGTGGAGAAGAGGGGGGTGTAGGAGGAGGGCAGGTGGTAGTAGGGGGTGGGTGGTTGCTCGAGAAGGAAGAGGTAAGTTTGGAAATACAGTCAATGAAAAAGGAGTTGAATTCGGTGGTGAGTTCATTGTCTTGTACATTTGGGTTGGGGTTTGGTTTTTCAGTTGTGCCAGGTTTTAGGAGGGAGATTATACCTTTCCAGAATTCTTGTGGGTCAGTTTTGTATTTACTTTGGAGAGAAGTGTAGTAGTTTTGACGGTCTGTTGAAATAAACTTTTTTACTGTATTGCGAAGAGTTTTGTATTCATTAAGGGTAGTGGGAGATTTGTGCTTCTGATAACATGTCCAGGCTTTATCTCTTAACCGCATGGTTGTCAACGTGCTTTTAGTTAGCCAAGGGGTAGTTTTGTTTTTTATTCTTTTGGTTTTTAATGGAGCATGAATATCTAAAAGATTTTGGAAAGTAGTATTAAAGTGAGTGATTGCACTTTCGAGGGGGAGAGTTTTTAGGGGGGTCCAGTTAAATGATTTTAAGGAGTTGGAGAAGGCTTCTGGGTTGAAGTCTTTTAGGTATCTGAAAGTAATGTAATTATGGGTAGCTTGTAATGGAGAAGGAAGGGGTGTAGCAAAGATGGGAAGGTGGTCTCTTAACAAGTCAGGGAGAGTTCCACTATCAGGGTAGTAGTGGGGGTGAGAGACTAAGATCCAGTCTATAATGCTGCCAGTAGTGAAGTCTTTAGAGGGCCTAGTGGTGGAGTTCATGAGTTGGGAGAAGTTATATAGGTTGATGTTAATGGAGGGGGTATGGGATTGACTGGAGGACCAATTGATGTTGGTATCTCCCATAATGATGGTTTCATTAGATATATTGATTGAGAACCAGGAGAGGATATCTTCAAGAGTAGAGATATTGTCTCCAGGGGGAATGTAGAGTGAGGCTATACATATATTTTTGCGCTTGTTTAATTGAAGTTGGACTAGTATTAATTCTGCATTGTTAAATTGAGGAATAGTTTTATTGTAGGGAGTAATGCATAGAAAGGATGAGTAGAGTGGGGCTACCCCACCACCTTTTTTACTGGTTCTGTCTGCCCTGATAATAGAGTAGTTAGGTGGAACTATCTCCTCATCCTTTATATGAGGTTTTAGCCAGGTTTCAGATATGCTTGACATCTGATTTGTTATGGTGTAGCCAGGCTTGAAGGTTATGAATTTTGTTAGCTAGACTTTGTGCATTAAGGGATGCTAATTGAATGGATTTAGAGGTAGAGTAGGAGGTGTTTGGGCCTGGGTTAGGGTGAACATCTCTAGATAATAGAAGAGATGTTAGAATCTGCTTTATGTGGTAGGGGCTTTTGTTTTTTTTTTTTTGATAGATATTGTTAGTTGTCGGGCAATTTTCTGGTAGGGTGTGGTTTGAAGTTTTGTAAGCTGAGATAAGTTTGTAGAGAAAGCATAGATTGTTTTTGATGGGATAAAGTGTAGGAGATATAGGTATGGCTGAGTAGGAGTGAAGTATGTTGAGAGAGAAGGTTGTATGGAAGAGTGGGGTGTGAGATAGGGTGTTAGGCTGGGTGAGGTAGTAGATGAGGGTTAGGTTCATAAAGAGAATTAGTTGAGTGGAGAAGAGTATATATTTTGGAGACATGTTTTGGTTTATAGAGAGTTCTAATAGTTAGTACAAAGTGAGATGAGTGATGTGTGGTGTATTGAATGTGGACAGAGTTTGAATTGTAGTGGAGGGAAGATATGAGGGGGAGGGAAAAAGGAAGAGGAAAGGGTGGGGTAAATTAGTTGGAGAGGAAGTGGGTGAGGCTATGAGGGTATAAGTTGAGATGTAGTGGGGGTGGGTGGGAATTGGGGGTAGGGTAGGGGAGTGGAATGAGCCCGCAGTGTGAACGGAGCGGGGCAGACCTAAGAAGGGTAAAGGCAGTGAGAAAAACAATCAGTAAGGAAGAAGGTAAGAACAGGAGATAGTGATTTAAGAAGGCAGAGTTTGTGAGTAAGGGGGAGAGAAGAGGGGAAACGAGGGTGTGTAAGGAATTAGTCTAGGAGTAGTGGAGGTGGAGAGGATGGCTAGGTAAAGAGTTTATAAGGACCAAGGAAGGAGACACATTCAAGGGTCTGTATGGTCTGAGGAAGAGGAAAGTAAAGGAGAATAAAGGAGAAAAAATGCTTCAAGCGAGAAAGATATAAAGTAAGAGGTAGGAGAAAGAATACAGTGAAGTTAGAGGTGAGTCAAGGCTGCCCTCTAGTGGGCAAAGTCTGCAAGTATCCTGTGAAGAGTTTGTAGCTGTGGGATATAGAATAAGAAAGAAGAGTAATGTAGTAGGGAGAGGATGGAGGGGTGCTAGAATAAAGGTAGGAAGCTGCAGTATATTGGAGACAGACTGTGGAGAACTTTGGTAGTAGAAGCTGGAGTATTCTAGAGACAGGCAGTGGAGTACATTAGTAGTAGACGGGGGGAGTATGGCTGCTGGCAGATATGGCAGTCTAATTAGCACATTTGGGAGGTATAATGGATTATTATATACATATAGTAGATGAAGAGGCAAGACAAAATAATTACTTTATGACAGACAGTCTTGGTTAGTGTGGCTTTAGTCCAAGGATGTGCAAATTGCCCAGGTAAATAATTAAACAGGCAGGAAAATGGTGGATGGATATAGCTGGTCATTGGAGTCCGATAGGGCACCACCGGGAATGGAAAAAGGTGAGTGTGATAGGCTTACACAGCTAGAGAAAAATAAAAATACAGTGAGAGGGAGTATGTAGTGAACAGTAGGTAAAGCAAGTGATATGACAGAACTAAACACATAACAATATAATGAGCATCAGGAGTAGAAAACATCAAAAGCTCTGGTTCAAATAATAAACATCAGGAACACAACAGCACATAGTTCAAGGCACAGGAGTAATCACATAATAACATAAAAACTCTATTGTCTGTGTCAGAGCAACTGTACTTAGCTATTAAAAGTGTTAGTTATGAGCTACAAACAAAGCTATATGGCCAATGGTGAACTCGTTTCAGTTAGACCATAATAGCTGGAATTAAACAAAGGCAAAAGGAGAAAAAATGTTAGTTACAGTGTTCTATACTGTATATATATATATATATATATATATATATATATATATATATATATATATATATTTGAGAATTGCACTTCCATCATGTTTAAAGGGGTTGAACTATGGTTTTGATTCAACAAGATTTTTTTATTTGTTTTCTTACACTATTTAAACTTTGTAATCTGCACAGTTTATTTATTCTGATGAAGTTCATAAATAAATAAAGAACGAAAGTGTGCTCAATCACAGGTTCTACTTGCTGCATTCTTTCTTTTTATGTTATACCTATTTTATTTATTTTACATTTGTTTACCGGGAAGATCTGACTGGACCAGGTCCATTTACAGTGGAGGCCCGGGGAGAAAAGCTCCAGTATTTAGTTTAACAAAACAATACAGCATATATAGTTTAGCAAGGTGATACAACATATATGGTAAACAATGTAATCATACAACAAATTAGGGAAACAAAATGAGCAATATAAGGAACAATACAAAGAATGGCAATAACAGTTATACATTGTTGAACAGTTATCATGAGAAGAAATGTGTCAAGCATTTCAACATAGTTTGACATTCCCAATATACATAATATAATATGCTGCTGAAAAAAAAGTATGAGGGGGAGCTAGAAGCAGTGAGGGTATGTTTATGTGATATAAGGGCATAACCAGCTACTGAGGAGATATGATTTGAGGGAGTTTTTGAATTGAGAGGTAGTAGGGGCAGTGGACAGGGAATGGGGAAGAGAGTTCCAGATTCTAGCAATGGTGTGGAAGTAGAGTGCCTTCCCTGCATTATTATTAGCCCTGGAGATGCAGAGGAGAGATTTTTCACTAGATCGAAGGTGCAGGTTTGCAGTATAGTGAGTAAGGAGATTGGATATTGAGGTGGGGTTTTCAGGGTATTTGAGAATATTGTAGGCTGTAACCAGCTGATGATTGTTGAGTAGCTGGGGTAGCTCAAGCCATTTTAGTTCCTATAGTGCAGTACAGAGATGGGTTCTATATGTCGAGTTTGTAGCAAACATGGCTATTTTATTGTAACAAGATTCTAGTTTGTCTAGGTCAGACTTTCTTATTTGGGTGAAAATTGGTGCTGTGTACAATAGAGTACAGAGGAGGTGACTTTGGGCTAGGGTGACACTAGCTTGATGCGAGAGAAAGTTCATGTGCCTGTATAGAGAGCCCCTTTTTTGTGTACTAGTTTTATGGTATGTGAGATGTGGATATCAAAGTGAAGATTATTGTCCAATTTCAATGCCAAGAGGTTTGGTGTAGTTAGAAGGTGAGATGGTGGTGCCATCCTTAGATGTAATGGAGAAGGTGAGATGGTGGTGCTGTCCTTAGATGTAATGGAGAAGGTGCGATGGTGGTGCCATCCTTAGATGTAATGGAGAAGGTGAGATGGTGGTGCCATCCTTAGATGTAATGGAGAAGGTGAGATGGTGATGCCGTCTTTAGATGTAATGGAGAGGGAGAGATGGTGGTGCCATCCTTAGATGTAATGGAGAAGGTGAGATGGTGGTGCCGTTCATAGATGTAATGGAGAAGGTGAGATGGTGGTGCCGTCCTTAGATGCAATGGAGAAGGAGAGATGGTGGTGCCGTCCTTAGATGTAATGGAGAAGGTGAGAGGGTGGTGCCGTCCTTAGATGTAATGGAGAAGGTGAGATGGTGGTGCTGTCCTTAGATGTAATGGAGAGGGAGAGATGGTGGTGCCATCCTCAGATGTAATGGAGAAGGTGAGATGGTGGTGCCGTCCTTTGATGTAATGGAGAATGTGAGATGGTGCTGCCATCCTTAGATGTAATGGAGAAGGTGAGATGGTGGTGCCATCCTTAGATGTAACGGAGAAGGTGAGATGGTGGTGCCGTCCTTAGATGTAATGGAGAAGGAGAGATGGTGGTGCCGTCCTTAGTTGTAATGGAGAAGGTGAGATGGTGGTGCCGTCCTTAGATGTAATGGAGAAGGTGAGATGGTGGTGCCGTCCTAATGGAGAAGGTGAGATGGTGGTGCCGTCCTTAGATGTAATGGAGAAGGGGAGATGGTGGTGCCGTCCTAAGATGTAATGGAGAAGGGGAGATGGTGGTGCCGTCCTTAGATGTAATGGAGAAGGTGAGATGGTGGTGCCGTCCTTAGATGTAATGGAGAAGGTGAGATGGTGGTGCCGTCCTTAGATGTAATGGAGAAGGAGAGATGGTGGTGCCGTCCTTAGATGTAATGGAGAAGGAGATGGTGGTGCTGTCCTTAGATGTAATGGAGAAGGTGAGATGGTGTTGCCGTCCTTAGATGTAATGGAGAAGGAGATGGTGGTGCCGTCCTTAGATGTAATGGAGAAGGTGAGATGGTGGTGCCGTCCTTAGATGTAATGGAGAAGGAGATGGTGGTGCCGTCCTTAGATGTAATGGAGAAGGAGATGGTGGTGCCGTCCTTAGATGTAATGGAGAAGGAGAGATGGTGGTGCCATCCTTAGATGTAATGGAGAAGGTGAGATGGTGGTGCCGTCCTTAGATGTAATGGAGAAGGAGATGGTGGTGCTGTCCTTAGATGTAATGGAGAAGGAGAGATGGTGGTGCCGTCCTTAAATGTAATGGAGAAGGTGAGATGGTGGTGCCGTCCTTAGATGTAATGGAGAAGGTGGTGCCGTCCTTAGATGTAATGGAGAAGGGGATGGTGGTGCCATCCTTAGATGTAATGTAGAAGGAGATGGTGGCGCCGTCCTTAGATGTAATGGAGAAGGAGAGATGGTGGTGCCATCCTTAGATGTAATGGAGAAGGAGAGGGGAGTTTTTGATCTATTAGGGGAGAATAGTAGTAGTTTGTCTTCTTGGGATTCAGGATCAGTTGGATACCTGAGATCCATTTCTCTACAGAGTTAAAAGTTTCCTGTGTGAGTTTTTGCAGGGTGGTGGGAGATGAGGCGGAGCAGATCAGGGTTGAATCATCTGCCTATTGAATGAGTGTGGCATGCTGGATTGAGCTATTGAAGCTGTTTGTGAATACAGAAAAAAGTAGTGGGCCCAGTACAGAGTCTTGTGGGACTCCTATCATAGTTGGAAGTTGTGGAGATGGAGTTCCTTTCCACTGGACCGATTGTTGTCTGTCAGATAGGTAGCTTCTGAACCAGGCTATAGTAGAAGGGGTGAAGGATAGTGATGTTAGTGAGTCTAGCAGGATGGAGTGGAAGACCATGTCAAATGCCTTTGAGAGGTCCTGGAAAATGCCAGATGCACATTTGTTGTCATTCTTGTGAAGGTTGATTTGATTAGAGAAGGAAAGAAGAGCAGTGGTAGTGCTGTGATGTGGCTGGAAACCATGTTGTGAGGTAGATAGGAGCATTTGTGTGTTAAGAAATGTCATCACCTGCAAGTGGATGCATTTCTCTAGAATTTTAGATAGGGGACATAGGATGGCAATAGGCTGGTAGTTGGAGAAGTCGTAGAAGTTACCTCCTTTATGAAGAGAGATGATGTGAGATATTTTCCAGAGTCTGGGTATGTTGGATTCTTGTATGGAGTGGTTGATTAGGATGGAGATAGGATATGACAGGGAGTCACTAGCCATTTTTAGGTATGCAGCAGGTATGTTATCAGCTGCCAGTGTGGTGGGTTTGAGTTTTAGGAGGAGTTTTTGATAGTAGAGGTGGGGACAGGTGACAGACAGAAAGAGGGGTGCTATGGGATAGATTGGGCTGGGATTGAGGTGGGCTATGTTTGGTTATCTGACTGGATAGGGCTAAGATGGACATTGTAAAGTGGTGATTAAAGTGAGAGGCTATGTCTAGGGTACTATCTGTAGAGTTTGGAGCTGGAGTAATGGTTTTGCCTGGCTTTAGTAAGGAATTAATAGCATGCCAGAATTTTTGTGGATTCTTTGAATTTTTGTTTTGTGCACTAAGAAAGTAGTTTTGTTTATTTAGTTTGGTTTCAGCCTTGGCCTTATTTCTAAGCTATTGATAATATTGCCTGGAGCTAGTGGTGTAGTATTGCCTGGAGCTAGTGGTGTTTGCAGTTTTCCAGGCTTTATCCCTGGCTTTTAATAAGGCTCTAGTGTCCCTACTTAGCCAGGGTGCATAGTTGGCTTTAACTCTGATCTTCCTGCTGGGAGCAAGACTGTTAAGAATGTTGGTGTATGTAGTACTGAAGTAGTCTACTGCCTGATCTAACCCTAGGGTTTGTAGAGGTTTCCAGTTGCAGTGGTTTAGGACAGTATTGAGGTATTGTGGGGTAAGGTTACAGTGATCACGTACTAGTTTATGGACAATTGGTTTGGGGTGATTGGAGTGTTTATGGAGTAGCAAAGTGGGGAGATGGTCACTTAGATCATCAGACAGACAACCTACTTTATAGTTTTGCTTGGGATAGTTGGTTAGTGTCACGTCCAGTATAGATTCTTTTTTTGTTTTCTTGCCTATTCTAATGGGTTCTTCAATGAGTTGAGAGAACCCATGTAGGTTGATATGTGTAGAGAGGCTGCTGGAGTTGCAGGCTATCCAGTTGTAGTTTAGGTCACCTAGTAGGATAGTTTCCTGTGTTAGGTTATCTTTTGTCCAGTGTAGGATTTCTTCTATTATGAGTGAGTTATTGCCTGGAGGTATGTAGCAGCATATTATATTGGTTTTCTTGGTGTTTTTTATGGAGAGGACAGAAAACAGGATTTCAGCATTTTGAAATGTGGGTGGTGTGGTGTGGAGGAGTTGGAGGTTAAGGGTGTTTTTGAAGAGAATGGCTACGCCTCCTCCTTTCCGGCTTGTTCTATATGATCTTTATGTATTATACCCTAGGGGGAAGAAGTCTTCATCTTGGATACAGGGCTTTAGCCAGGTCTCCATGATAGTGAGTATATCAGGGGTGTAGTGGGCTATGAATGCATGCAGGTCTGATATTTTGTTACCTAGTTATACCTATATATATATATATATATATATATATATATATATATACACACATACATACGTGTGTGTATGTGTGTGTATATATATATATATATATATATATATATATATATATATATATATATATATATATAGTTTTATTTATGTTTTACAGGTGCCTTCAGAAGTTTTTTATATATATATATATATCTATTTATATATATATATATATATATATATATATATATATATATATATATATATATATAGGTGCCTCCTACAAATTGTCATCCAGGGCAGGCACTCTGTGCACCCCATGCTTTCTAAATGTTTGGGGGTCTTGCTTTAATTTTGTAAATGTTGAGCTGCACAGTGTATAGTCTTGCACTTTTGACAGAAAGTCCTCTTTTAGGAGCTAAAAGAATAAAAACCTCAGATTATGTTAGGAAGAATCTATATATCATTTTAGTTCCTAATTAGAAGAGTTATTTGCTACCAGGGTAAAACATATTCAGTTTGGGTCAGTAGGATACTTTCTATATGTAAGACCTGGATTTTGAAGAGAAAAACTTAGATAATTATTCTCAAAAAGAGCAACTTGTTAATTACTGATATAGCAGAGAAGTGGAAATAGGCTACCTTCGTAACATGGTAAGGGTGGTCCAAGGCTTCCTTACCATCCTCCCCCAGGAGACATGCAAATAGTGTAAGAATGGGGTTAGTATCACACTTGAGCTCTATGCATGTGCCCTCTTCCCAGACATCTATATGCATCTTCACATCATTCTATGTACTAACCCCCCCACAACAATTTCAGTGGGGTAACAGCACCACAGACATACACCCTACCCACAGTCTGAGATGAAAGTCCAGGTTCATGGACACTCCATCCCCATCTGTTTAGCTGTAGAGTTGCTACCTTTACAAATAAACAAAGTAGGACGTTTTATGTAAACATGAGATTCTGCAAGACAGACCATACCCACAAGTACAAAGTTAATTTTTTCCTAAAATAAAAGCTCATCCTTAAACAATTATCGTTCTTTCTGGCACTTCCTGTAATACTAAGGTGTTTCAAATACAAAATAACTATTTTATAAAAATATTAGCTGAAACTTAGTAAAATTTTCACAAAATGTCATGCCATTTGCCATTTTCATAATATACAACTGCCCAAATAGGGACTGTCTTGTGTTAAACCAGGACAGTAAATAAAGTTATTCAACAGGTGGTAACCCTACTTAGGTGGTCACTGGTGCCATAGCTGTATGTAGTGAAGCCTGTTCTTCCTGATATACTTCAGCCTCACTGCATACAGCAACGTACCTCAATGTCCAGAAGTTCATAGTGATTATGTTGTAAAAAACTACATACTGATCTCAAGACATGAGCTAAGATTGTTCTAAGAGGACAAACACAGCTTTACACAAAAATTTAGCTTTTCATCTGCTGTGCAACAGTTACTAAGTGCACACAATGAAATCTCTTTTTATCTGATGGTAGACACATAAAGACATAGCATGCGAATCTTAATATGTGAAAAGATTAGCAGTTACCGGTGCAGGGGACATGGCCTGAAAGCAGAATCTCATTGCTGTCAGTCTAGTGTCTTATGATCTCACAACGAGAAAGCCTACTTGCTTGAGTGCATGTGTGTGTGTGTGTGTGTGTGTGTGTGTGTGTGTGTGTGTGTGTGTGTGTGTGTGTGTGTGTGTGCTGGAAGGAGGAGAAGCGTACTGTGAGCCTTTTGCATGCTGCCTGCCATTCATGTGATAATTGGATATCACGCAGAGATCAGTACCAAGCCAGCCCTGCCTCCTTTGCTGGGGTCAAACTGAATAAAAGTAAAGAATTAGATCTGTGAAACCTTGAGTAATGGCAGAGTTGAGGAAGCTGCACCCTCTGAGATGCCTGTGTTTGGAGAATGGTGTTTTAATTAAATCCTTTACTGAAAGAGTCAAACAAAGCCCCAGAGTAAGTGGGCTATTAAAGGATATGCACCACCTCTCAGAGCAAATGGACAGCACTAAACAAGTAGTTAACCCTTTTAAGAGAAGTGTCTGATAAAAGTGCACTGGAAGTTGCTCTTTTTTAGACAAATAAACATATTTATTGAATTACTTCCACATCATTAAACATTGCTTTTTTTGTTCCACTGTTTCTTCTTAATGAATGGGATTTTGTCGGACAAACCAAGTAGTTATGTACAGAAATTTTTTTTTATGAATAGAATGCAGCACATCAGTTGTGTCAGTCTGGACAGTTTTAGGAATGTAGTATGTGCCTCTGAAACACCAACATCTGTTGACTGCTTCCTACACAAGGAAGATTAGAGAACAAATGAGAAACTGCACAGATTGAGAGGCAGATAAGTGTAGCGCTGATTCACCTGTTGCAACATGATGCAGACTGCCTGGTGACATCTGCTAGCAATTTTTAGAGTCACAGTTCCTAGACTTGCTGTAGAGTTATTGTCACTCTTATAGCATAAATGAATGCAAGATCACATAAATCATTTTTCACAAACTATATAAAAATTCAGAGCTAAAACTGAGACTTTCTTGAACTAAGAACTTTGTCCTAACTCAGGGAAGATTGCTTTATACCAGGCAGTTTAGAGTAGTGTACAAACTTTCTGGATGAAAGAGAGAGAGAAGACTTTTATAGGCACACCTGCAAAGTTTCATAAAACAAGATATCTCAAACATTGAATCAGCTGTCTAGCTAAAGTTTTGCTCTTATGGAAGTCCTGACCATACATAATGCATCCCATTTAAGGACCAGAGGATAACTGGCAAACACGAAAGGGCATATGCAGAATACTGTAGACTATGAATGTCTTTTTCATAGTTAAAAGATAAAAAGGATCTCAGATTAAGCTACGGTTGCAATATCATGAAGTTAAAATCATTCATGTTTCAAATACAATGACACGACTTCTCCTTGGATACTGAGCTAAGAATTATTACAAGACAGCAGTACTTGTTTTTAAATCAGTCCTGTGTTAAACTAAGATAACAAAAATGATCCCAAATACAGATATATTCGTTTCAAATAATATTTTATAAACTGAGAGAGCACACTTTAGTTCAGCCAGACTTCACCTCATGTAGGAAAGTCCATAATCTTAACAGAAAGGTAAAACATGTTCATGTTCTAGAATCAATAATCACCGTCCTGGAAGCTAAAAGAAAACAATTATTCTGTTAATGCTTTCAATGTCTTTTCTTTAAAATAGTCTATATCAGTCATTTTATTCAGTCTTGGAAAACTAGGACAGTAAATAAAGATATTCAACAATGTCCTTTATAAACACAAAAGTTTTCTAATCCTCCACTTCTAAAATTTATATCTAAATCCTTTAAAACAAAAAAATATATAATCTGAAAACTGACTCCACTGAACACAATGCTTGTAAAATGAATTTTCTTTCATGCATTTTAGCTTAGTAGAAATGCTCCTAAGTTCTCCCATACATGTGCCAAATGGTTTTTCAGGTACAAAAAGTAGCACTGCTGCTGCATGTGACAGTATATCCCATAGACTTTCCACCTCATCTAGAAAACGAAGCTGATCAATATTCTTATGTGATGTACAAATGTGTCTTGATTTAACATGTATAGCCTTAGTCTTTAACATGTATTCACAAGTGGTGCATTCCCACCTGGATAAGTACCATTTTAGCATTATATTTTGATAATTTTTCTCATTCCAGCAATTGCTTTACATCATTTGCTCCTTTGTAAATAAATGTCCGTTCCTAACCCACAGTACTAATTGCTCAACATTACTCATTAAACATTTTCCAGTTATTCTGCAACACTTGCATAATCCAGCTAGAGCTAGACTTATAGGGAGTGAGCCTAACAAGCTCTAGGCTATCTTATTTTCCCCCTATCATCTGTTGATCACCAGCCCCCTTCACGGCCAATTGTTCCTTTCATTTTTCACTGGGCAAGGGTAAAACAGGTCCATCATTCAGATAGCCATTTGTGGTGGTTTGAGGTTTTCTTCTACGTTTCTCCCAATCCTGATACATGCATCTGGCAATGCATGAGGTGGAGCATGTAATGGGCTAAAATCAGTGGTCATTCCCTGACTTCTGCAAGTTTCGCCCTCCTGAGGCACAATTAGTGATCTCTGCAGTCCCCACCAGAGAGTTAAATTAATACTACCCCATGTTCCCTGATTGCATACAAAACCACACCTTCCCCCTTGAGAGGTCAGCCAACTATGCTGCTTTACTCCATTCCTTCTGTGCCTGGCACTTCCAGTGCCAGGACCAGTAATCAAACCCTGATTACCTGGGTCACAGTTTGTAATCTGTTACCTGAGCCATGAAGCCAGGCTCAATCCTGCCATAGGCTGTCTTGATTTCAAAGGTATCTATTATCACCATAATTTTCTACTTGAAAGTGAAGAACATATGCAGAGTCTCTTTTTGTCTGTAATGTTTTCCTTAACAATCTTAAAATCTTGAACCTTATATCCCTTTTCCAAAAAAAAAAAGACATTCAACTTATCAACCTCTTACACAAGTCTAACCCATCAGCAGCATTCATCCTAGAGGATCTAGCCATCTGCTATTCGACAACATTATGTTTTATGTAATGGGCATGCATATTATAAACAAAGGAATTTTTCTTCACCTTTTTCTTAAATAACTGTGTGTGTAATAGTCCATTATTTCTATATAAAATAATAACCGAAAATTAATTTAAACTTTAATGTTTACAAAACTAAATTTAAGAAAAAGTGTCATAATTACTATATCTTTTAACATTTTTGACTTTAAACAACTTATAAAAACATAAAATCTCAATGATAAGTATATTCCTTCTCCCAGTCACCTGCAAAGTAATTTTCAAAACTGCTATGGAACCACAGTAGTTCCCATTGTTATAATTCTTTAGTGGCAATATACTTGAATCTAAAAAGTAAAATTATTACACAAAATCAAATTTAAAACCTGTACAAATGTTGATTTCCATATTGCTTATATAACTGTTCCACATAATGTACTTCTGACTGGTTCCACTCTAGCCTGTAAAGGAACTGATATATGTAATGCTTCAACATCTGCTGTAAAAAAAAAAAAAAAAAAATCTACTTCCAGTGTCCTTAAAACACTCTGAAATTTTAATTAAAAATCCATTTTCTAATATATGAAGACAACTATAAGTTGTATTACAGAAGACCACAATGGTTGTAACAAAAGTGACTGAAATAAAAAGTCTCACACACAATCCATTGTGCACTATCATGCATGCTCCAAAACATGCACACTCGACTGACGCACATTTAAGCCAAACACATTCCACTCAGTAACAAAAACTCTGCATAGATACATTCCCATACCACAGAAACACAGACAGTAATACATTCCATCACACAAAACACTACTAATAGCTACAAAACTGTCTTCTGATGAGGGGCAAGCCCCCTTGTAAGCCACATACGACCACTACTTCATATATACCAACACAGAGATCACATGGCAGTGGGGAACGCACACATTCCCAAGGGACATTGTAGCATGATCTTGCATTCTACAAAACCAGCACTTTTCCACTGGATGCACTTCCCGTTATATTACTTGTGCACTCAGTGGATTGTAGCACAGCTGAAACAATGTTGAACATTTGATCAGCTGTGTATTCAACCCAGTGAATAGATTTCATGAGGACAGATTTTGTACAAAATAGTTGATGCTCCACATAAGTAACTATAAACTCCAGCAGAGACCCATGAGCTGCACAATACTGTGTGTTTCATTTTTGTATATTTTATGTTGCTCAAAAATTAACTTGCAGTGTTGGATGTGCCACTACAAGATAATCAAATGAATCATTATCACTATAGTTTGACATTATTATACCATGCAAAATGTTCTTGACTTACGTGTACACATCTGATGCTTAAACTTTGTATGTACATTTATTAGAGTGACTGACAACTTACTGAATAGTGTTATACTGGAAGTCTTAGCACTGAATGCAAAATCATGAAATGTCAAAACTTGAAAATGTTTTACTCCAAATATTTACAAACCACATACATGTATTGCATATGTGCACTGTATCAGCACACAGCCAGTAAGCAAAAATATCACTCATCTGTTTGTGAAACTCTAACAAGTTGTAACATGCTTCTGGCAGGTGTAGTAATTCTGATTCTTCGAACATGCAGTAAATGTTTTGATTTCAACATTTTAATGTTTCAGTATTTTGACATTTCAACATTGTATATTAAGTATTATGACTTTCAGTATACTGCTATTCCATAAGTTGTCAGAAATCTTTTTACTATCATCTTGCAATAATTCTTATATTTTAAATCATTTTCCTTATGTGGGTCATGATTTTCAAAGCTTTTTAGATTAAAGGAAATAAAACTGAATAATTTTATTTAGTGTACAATAAAATAGACAGTTAAAACATCACCTGGATAATTTTTTCATATAAGTTTCCACAGTGATGTCAAATTCATTTTAATGTGTTGAGTAAAGTGCCTGAATGTAATATTTCTTTCTTCTTACGACAGTCTTGCTCATTCAGTATGTAACAGCATTGCAGTCTTGTCTGCCACTATAAAGCTTGCGTGACTACTAGTATTATTTTCCTCCAGGAATATGCTTTGATAAAAGTTTATCAATTCTTCATCTTTTACTTTGCATCACACACTACAAGCTCTACAGAAGTCTATGCTTACTAAATATTTTTTTTCAGAGAACTGAACTTACAGTTCACGTGTGAAAATAAGGAAATTATAAATCAAAATATTTTAAAAAGCCAGGTATTTTCTACTTATTAGCCATCTGATTATGGCAGCCTTTAAGAAGATGTGAGAGAAATAAGAGATTTGCTCCATCAGCTGTTGTTGGGAAGCAGGCCATGATTATGTTACAGAATAATGAGAGATTATGTAATACTCAGCCAGAAAAGGAAGGTTCATAGGTAGGTACTAGGCTATCGGCCCAAGGGCCTAAGTAAGCCTAGCCAACAAGGTTCCCTGACTTACGTCACCCAAGAAAGTTATTTTCCTGTGCCCCTGTCAAGCAGAGCCACCAAAGTGATCCCCGGGGTGTATTTCCTATTTCCCATCCACTTAACAAGACGTTTCTTGAAGAGTGTTAATGAGGAACTTTGCTTGACATAGATGAGTAGCTTGTTCCAGAGTATGGGAAGTCTCTGGGACAGGAATCTATCCCTCCAGCATGTCCTGTTTATTGTGGTGACAAGGTTTAGGTTCCTAGAGCGTGTAGCTCTGAGGGATTGGGATTTCTTTAGGTGTAGCATGTCCAACAGCTCTGGGTTTGACATAGCTTTATATGTTAGGCAGAGATCACCTTGGAGTAGGTGATATGCTACAGAGTAAAGCTGGAGTTTTTTGAGACAATCAGTGTAGGGCATTTGGTTGATGCCAGTAATTCTCTTTGTGAGGCACTTCTGTGGCCTTTCCAGCTGCTGCAGATGTCTTGTGAGGTACATTCCAAAAGGAGTGTTGTACTCTATAATGTGTCTAATGGCTGTCGAGTAGAGGGGAACAATGACCTCTTTTTTCCTAGATGAGAACCCTTTTATGATGAGGTGTGCCACGTAGAAGGATTTCCTGACTACTGTGGCGATGTGATTTTCAAAGGAGAGACTACTGTCTACCTGGGTCCCCACATTCGGTTTAAGTAGACTGTGTGGTAGTTCATGAGTACATGTCATAATCATTATGAATAAGGAAAGTTATATCAGCAAAATTCAATGTTTATTGCAAGATGACAGTACGTATAAACTTATTCACAGATATGAAGTGTTCAATATATATGTCAGTCACTGATGTTTTGGATAATATGCTAATGGCAGGATATAATGATTGTGACTTATTTAAGTATTTTGTATCTGTACATCCAAAATTATAAATTATTTTTGGGCAGCCTAAAATACACAGTGGTGAGTTAGCTTTCCCTTTACTAACTGCTCTGTTAGAAGAGGGATTTATGATACAACCTATTGTTATTTATATACAGAATATAATATTTTGTACAAAGTTTGCCCTCATCTGTTAAAAATCCTGGAGATTTTTTAATTAAAATTAAAAATGTTTTAAATATACAAATGGTATAAACATTATGCAATAGAAGTTGAGAAATAAATTATTTGACAGTTTTTCAAAACAAGAATTTATTATAAAATAATCATTATTTAAGCAATAAAATAAAATAAAAATGTGTATGTTTTTTATATTGATGTCTAATAATTCAATCAAACTTTCCAGGATCAATTATATCACCAAGTGAGAGGTACAACACTGGAAGTCACTGTGGCTCCCAGTTTGCCAAATTGATTTATGGGTAATTTGGAGAAGCACATAAAGTCAAGTCAACATATTCCTGCTTTGGCAAAGTGAATCTAAACTTAATTCTAATTGAAAAGAAAACAAGCTCATGATTTTGCTCTGAATCAAACCACAGAAGCACATCTCAGATCAATAACACAGACATCTACATATTACAGCCATGCAAATATATGGGGGTTAAAACTGACAAAAGTAAACTGAATGGGATGAAGCCAAACAGAAGTTTGGACCGCAGGTTAGAGACTGACTTCCATTCCAGGGACTGATAGAACAGAGGCAAAGAGAAAGGAATAAGGACGTTCTAAGTGAAAGACCAACTTTGGTAGTTATTTGTGTTAAGTCTAGAACAGATGTAGCTGTTAAAAGAGATAATTAGTAGGACTTATAAAATATTGCATATCCACTTTAAAAATAAATCAGAGGAGGATAAAAAAGAATGGGAAATGAGATACTGGAAATGCAAATTATACATTTAATTGATTCCTTAGTATACACCACAGTCCAAAAGGTTTAGAATTTTTGCTTGGAATAAATATTTTGATAACTCAAGCAAACATCAGGAATTTTTTTCTTAGACATACAGATATCAATTCCTGGAGGTGTGATGGCAGAGAGAGAAAGAAAAATGGGAATATGCATTTTGAGAATGTAATAATTTGACAGATTTTAGAAATTCCCTGTTGAATATTTTGTCATAAATTTGAGGGTAAGAAATTGTTGTAATTAAGGAAATGACTCTTTTGTACTAGGGCATTGGCCCTGAATTACCCAGGCATAATAAGGCTTTACTAAATGTAATACTACTTGCTGCCAAAAAGCAATTAGTAGAAAATGGGAATCAAAATCTAAACCAACTGTAATTGAAGTACTGAACATTGTAAAAAGTAGATAAAAGAACCAAGGGTGGGATTCTATGGAAAAGGAAAGAGCAAATTACATTGCAATAAATGTAACCTGGGGTAATAATACATTCATAATAGTATTCAGC